>NW_011333192.1:340918-364897 GCF_000735185.1 Notothenia coriiceps | reverse complement strand
CCTTTGAGACCAGTCTCAGGTACTGATGTCGGATCTAAAAGACCCGAAATAGAAACAAACTTGGAACGCTGACTCGAAGTCGGCGATTGAAAATTTGCAAAACGGAGACCGAGGTGTTGGTGAATGGAGTCAAAATAGAAACAAATAACCTCTTTCAAGACCTGTTGTAGGTTCAGTAACTAAACAAGTTACGTGAATGAAGTCACAAACTTATACCCGTATCAGTAGACCACTTTAACAATGCATTAAAAACACACATAGACGTATCGATACCATTGAAAAACAACAAGAATAATAGACTCGGTCACCATCTTACATCGCAATTCCTTCTCCGGGGTTCTACCTCGGAACCTCAATGGGGTACAGTATAACAGTTGAGTCTACACATCAAATGGATATCTTTGTTTCAACAAAGACAGAAATTCATCCTAAGTTTGGTTACATCTTACAAAGGCTTTCAGGGGTGGGTCAAAAGGTCAGCCAGACATTATACACCCAGTTGCACAGTTTCGACGTACGTAATTAGTTAGATTCTGACTTCAAGACGGTACGGACACAAATTCACCTACAGTAACTTCTGGAAATGTCTCCGTCAGAGTCACGACATCCAAACCTTCTATTCGGACTAACCTTGTTTAGAACAAAAGTTCTAAAAAAAGACAACTTTTTATGAAAAGTACAAAAATGGTCATACCGTCCAAACTATACCGGAATTAACAAAATGCTTCATAGATCAAAAAGAAAAATTCTCGCCAAATTACTGACGCAAAAGTCCGGGACAGCTTTTTAGGACTCACTTCTCTAAAACAAATGATATACTTCAATCTAGACTCCGGCACGTCCTTTTTTTAGAAACTTTTTAGGACAACCTTATTATAGTTCCGTCGTCCTCCTCCTAAAGCTTCAACTTATTACAGGAGATCCAAAAAGAGTAATTAGACTACCTTAACACAGTACTACAGACTTAACTAAAATTCACCTGTCTCTGTTGTGTAACGACATGGACTACTCTCCGTGACTGACGAACAGACTAAAAATAATGACTTAAGAACAGCACCTTCCTCCTCCGTTTTAGTAACGGTGCGGGACCACCTATCTTTAAGTGCCTCGAAGACCGTGGACCCCCAATCAATCAGCAGCTGTCCCATCGCTTGTTCCGGCACGCAACAAAAACAAAAACCATACTACGTCTCTTTTCTGACAACACGCAAAAAGTTAAAGTTTAATATTTACCGGTTCAGAGAAGAAATAAACTAAAGTTCACTTGGACGCTAAACAAAAAGCGGTGGACCAAGTCGAAAAGCTTGAGAGAAAAGAGACAAAAGTGCCAGTACCTGAAAGAGGTACCTTATAAAAGAAGGGTCACTGAAGGAATGGAATCACCTCGTTACCGGAATAATTGTAAAATTGAAAAACTTAATTTTACTAGGATGATCTAGTAATAACTCTACAATCGTCCCCGTTCACACCTTTCTTTCAAGACTCATTTGAAAGGATCATAAAGTCAAATTTATAACGAAAAACCAATGGAGAAAAACTTTTAAAACACTTGTCTTTATCTCGAGAGTTCTTTTGTGGTCCTTACAGTACTCGCACGTTGGAGTCAGTGGTGTTGTAATCCTATAAGTCTGGGAAACCTATTAATTCAGGTCTCAACACGGGCGAATAACACCACCCAGAGGCAAGTGTAACTGACTCAATCAGGTATCAATAGTTCTGTGTTGTCAAGAAATCGGGGAGACAGGACTCCCAACAGTTATACCTACAATTATAGTGGTGTTACGAGCTACCAGTTTCAGTTATGTGTGATATCTGTCGCAAGTCAATTTTCAGTAGTTTTCGAACGTGGTCAAAGCCTTCGCCCACCAGATACTATAAATCTTTTGTCTCGAGCCTCTCCTCGTAAAGCGACATTCCCGGTTATAAGTTTCATTCGTTCAAGGGTATTCTACAGAAGGACGTAACTTACCTTAGTAACTTGTGTACGTTGAGGTGAGGAAAGACACACGTAATAAAGACTGAGTATTTTGATTTCAACCTCCCCCACAACTAAAGCTATTCTGTCGACGTGACCATAAAACAGTTAGGTTCGAAACCGGCCAATTTTTGTGAGTCTAGCCCTATACACAGTACACTATTTAAAGTTATAAACTAATTTTCACAAAAAGCTCTCTGACTGTAAATTATTTCGGATCAAAATTCAAACCAATTTATTTGATAGTCAGTCTAAAAAACACCTTCGACACCGACTGTACCTTGGTGACGATTTAAACTATTGAAGTGTTTGTAAACCTCGTGAAGGACAAAAATTCGACTAAGTGGCGAGAATAGATAATGGATAGTGTGTCTATTAGCCGTTGTCGAGTCCGTCCGTCCCGGACCGTACAGGACCTTTTCAAACTCTACACGGTATGCGGAACTCGGACCTGGGTCTTATAAAGTCAAACGTCGCAAAAACATGGTGTGTAGGGATAGTCCGAAACTTCCCTCCCTCCTGGGTGGTGGGACGAGAGAGTAGTATCCTCCCGTCCCACTCCCTTCGCCGCTCTACCAACGGCAGAGACAAAGCCACTAAGAAACCACCCGCAGCAAAACTCCCCGCCCCCAGTTCCTGTTACGATACGGTTGGGACGCATAGCGGAATACGCCAGTAACTTGAGGTCCTTCCTGAACCACGGTTGGAACATAAAGGAAGTAGACTGAGGTCATAAAACAGTTACTAAATCAGCTTACTATCACCTAAAGAACATATCTAGGATTAAAAGACTAATGTCACAGCAGGATTTGGAAAAACTTGTCCATGCTTTTATCTTCAGTAGACTAGACTACTGCAATGGTGTCTTTACAGGTCTCACTAAAAAATCTTTTAGAAAGCTGCAGCTGATTCAGAACGCCGCTGCTCGAGTCCTCACTAACACTAAGAAAGTGGATCACATCACTCCTTTACATGGTAAAGCAGCGTTTAGTTATTATGCTCCAAATATCTGGAACAAACTCCCAGAAACCTGCAGGTCCGCTGCAACTTACTACTTTTAAATCCAGGCTGAAGACTTTTCTTTTTGTCGCTGCTTTTAATTGAACTATTTATATCTTAGACAGCACTGTAACTTTTATCCATGTATTTTTTCTTTTAATGTTTATTTTTATTAACTTCTCTTTTTAATGACTGATTTTAATTGTCATTTTCTTAATGTCTTTCATTTTTTGTAAAGCACTCTGAATTGCCTTGTGTTGAAAAGTGCTATATACAGACTTGCCTTGCCTTGCCTTGCCTTGCCTTACATGAGCTTAACCATGCCTCTGATTCTGAATATTCAAATAATTTGTTCCAGAATAAAACTGAAACATTTTTGCTTTTAATAAAACCATAAAAATGAGTTGTTATGACTAGTAATGAGATGCGATGTCTCCACAGAAACATTCAGCAGAGAGGGTCGGGCAATCGACGGGCCATTCCGAGTATTTCCAAAAGTCGCGAGCAAGAGATCCGGAAGATTCTGCGAAGTAACCTGCAGAAGACCAGGCAGAGGGTATAGGACATCATTCATGACGTTGTTATGCAAAGAGTGACATTTAATGAGTTATCAGAAAGGTAATAAAATGTGATTCTGACGCTTTGTTTTTTTAATCTATTTTTGTCCTTAGCTTCGTTCATACAGTAGACACGACCTGATGATCGACCCGTTTGAGGACAACGTGAGTGAAGTCCGCTTCAGGAAGCAGCGGGTGGAGATGGAGAGGAGGGTGAGTCAAACAGCCTTGTCTACTTCTCCTAGAAGTATACTTGATTTTGAAAGCTCATTTAGGTCCTAAACCTGAAAATCACAGAGTTGACCTTTTCAAAGTCAATGCTCTTTATTTCATTTAATGATATACAGTGCATATATGGAAGATAAGCATCTCTGTCTCACCTTCAATTATTTAACAGTGTTCACATATTCTGGTTTCTTTTGGTTGCCATGGCTATTCTGGGACTTCTTTTTTAAGCCTTTAATTGATCTGTATCTAAAATGGTTTCTAACCTAATTTACAGATGGACCTATTGGTTGTAGTGGCTTGTTATGCTGGTGTAATTCCATTTACTAAGGATAAATGCTTTTATATACCTGAATGGCGTCCAAATGTCGCCTTTGTCATACGATTCAATTTGAATGAACAAACTAAAACCTAATGGCCATTCTTTTTAATTTAACATGTTGATGCATCATTCATTTTAACATTATGATTATGAACCTCTTTGTGTTATTCACAGATGAGTCACTACCTCACAGTTCCTACAAATCGCCAGGAAACACCGTCAGTGAGAAAAGTGTGCTTTGAACCAGGTCAGACTTTTCAATATATCTTTCGTAAATTATTAGTGGAATTAAATGTTGTAGTAATCTAGATCTGCAAAGTAACCTCAGCTTTCAAATAATGTAGTGGAGTAAAATAGTAAAACATTTACCTCGGAGGTGAAGTGGAAATGCATAGCCTCCCAAATGAAGGGAGCCGTAGGAGTGCCATCAAAGAATATGGAAAAGAAGAAGAAAATGGATATGGAAAAAAAAGAAATGAAAGAACAAAATGTTAAATACATTTGAAAAATGTAATAAAGAATAAAAAAAGTAAGCAAGAAAATTGCAATGTAAAGAAACAAATAAAATAAACGATGAAAATATATGAATATATAAAGACAAATATGAGATAATTATTATAAGCATTATATTGTATTTTTTTTAACATGAAAATGATTTGAGATTATATTTAATTATTTAAATGTTATGTCTTTTTATTTACTGCTGATATAATGTCTTTTATGGCACTCTTGTGACTCCATATAAATTAATCCTGACTAAAACCCAAACTTCTACAAGTATTTATGATTTATTAGCTGCTTGTAAAAAAAAATGTTAAGCAATAAATGATGTCACTGCACTTTGCATGTATCCCCCAGAACATCAGGTTTTCACCTATGACAACAGTGAGAGCCCCCGGGACCCGAGGGCTCGGCCAGACCCCGGCCCCCTTGATGCCATTAGCCTGGTGAGTGAATCCCAGGGGCCCAATCAGAGCCGCGAGCCGAGAGCCAAAGTGCCTGAGGAGCAGGAGGAGCAAGACCAACTAAAACTATCACGCTGCCTTAGTGACCCGGGGCCAAACCAGGAGGACGATCTCTCGTGATGAAGCACATATTCAACTTTCATTATGTCTTTGTTGTATTTAATGAGTGGAGATCAATGAATGGGAGTTGTAGCAAAGCTTGATATTTATGAAGTATTATTCTTTTCCATGTTATGTTTTTTTTTTATGAGATTATAAAAAAAAAGATTTTAATCATGTAACATATTACCAAATCATGCACCACTGACTATTTGCTATTTCAGGACTTAAATACAGCCTGAAGTTAGCAAAGGTTCACCATTTTGTGTCTTAACAAACAGATCAAATAGAGCACTTGTTTTGACAAGCTTGAAGCTCCAGATGGGTGGAGGTGACTCCCTCAAAGCACAGTATTAAGATGGATGATGTTACTATTACAGATATATCAGTGTTGCCATTTATCTAGAAAAATCTGCACAGAATTACCAAAGAAATGTTTGAGGTGAACGATGTTGTGCAAATTGTACAAAGTTTGACTTTGGCCGTGCTAGTGGCATTGCTTTAAAAATGTCAAACTAAAATAGGTTAACAAGTAGGCTACTTGCCAAAAATCTTGTGTAGACATTCATGTTCCCCAGAGGATGAATGCTCGTGACTTTTACTCTACTGCCATTATGAAGTTTACATTTTCTGAGTTGTGTTTGAAATACATCGGCCAATATTAAATGGTTTGCCATAAAATATCCTTTAGACATTCATGCTCCCTTTTAGGATGAATCTAAATGACTTAATTCCTTGTCTCATTTACCTGTCATAATCAACTCAATCTTTTAAAATACCTGCACAACTGAAATGTCCATTACATTTTGTGTTTAGTGCTTATCAGCAAATATTGACTAAAAGGGAAACATGGTAAACATTATATCATGTTACAAGGAGCATGTAGAGATGATATAGTGTTTACCTTGTTAGCGTGTTAGCATTTAGCTCAAAGCAATGTTGGACACACTTACGCCTGCATTATTCTAAAAAAACAGCTATCTAACAATGTTTTTTGTCATGTCACATAATCATTTAAAAACGGGGACACATCGAGACAGTCTCTCTTAGAAAACATTCATAATGTTACACTTTGTTGTGACATTAAATGAGAAGTAGTTGTGACAAGAATGAAGAAATGAGCATGCTAAGATATTATATTTACTTTCTTAGCGTGTTAGCATTTAGCTTAAAGCTATGTTGGACGCTCCTAGGGTTGGGGTATGCTTAAAAAGAACTAGCTTGTTTTTAGATGTTCTGACACATTATCATTTATAGAGGGGGATAACGTCACACATCAAGACAGTCTCTCCTAGAAACTGTTCATATTGATGTAGCCTACTTTCACATTAAAAGTGACAGAAGTAGTCGTGACAAGAATGAAAGAAGAGTGTTCATACCGCAGTTCTTTTTTAGCTCTGCCCAGCTGTTCAAAAACAGCATGAGATGGGTGTTAATGTCAAATATTTAATTTAGAAAGTTAGAAAAGTGTCACACACCCCCATGAATATGACATTGGAACGATGTGGGGGAATAGGGAGTTTCCGAAGCTACATTAGCATCTGCAGTTCAGATGAGATATAGCCTACTGCTGCATTTGGTCTTTATTTAACTCTGAAGTGTCCCCATTCTGGATACATCTTATTGAAATTCAAATGTCACATCAGTAAAAAAACAATTTGAGCAGATGGTGCCCTATCAATATAAAAAATGTCAAAATGCTCAAAGATTTGCCTCATAAATTCTTGATCGGACTATATTGTGTCTTAAAAACCTGCAAGAGGGTATATTCTTGTGTATTGAAGTGTCCTTTAGAAAGCACAAATCTGGTGATCCAGGAATATTAAACTTCAAGAATGAACTGCAGCAATATTGTTTTACCCAGGTCTCTGAACAAGATTACTTCACATCATGACTGATCAGTGTTTTTTCTCAGGGACTGCAACAAGACCCAGTATTACCAGATGGCCTTTGCAGAAAAAGTGTTAAACTGTCTACACATTGTGCCCCTATCGCCTCTATATTGTGACTGTTTGTAAACTGCAGTGTTGTTTAGCTTCAGAAACATTCCACAAGTAATTGACTTTCTCAATTTCCTTGTAACTAAGCTCGACATGTGTCTGTTCCTGGTAACTGAGCGTGCTTATAGGCTTTAATTGGGAAGTTAAGAGATTAATCATCTTCTCTGCACTGCCTGGGCTTTTGCTGCCTGCATGAATACCTTAAAATGTATTGCTTCCTGTGTGTTTCTCTGTTGTAGTATTTTTATATTTTGAAGGTGGACAATGATCTGAAGTATTGTATATTTGTCAAATGAAGGAAAGCTTTAATTCCTGTCTCAAATAAAGATATGTCATTGCTTAAGCTAAGTGATTTGAAGAAGAAGAAGATTCAACTTATTGTTATTACGTAGTACAGGTACTAGTAACGCAACGGTTTCTCTGCATTTGACCCATCCTAGTGTTAGGAGCAGTGGGCTGCCATTATGTACGGCGCCCAGGGAGCAGTGTAGGGAATGGTGCCTTGCTCAGGGACACCTCGGTAGCACTTGGTCTTTCCGGGACTTGAACTGGTGACCTACCAGTTGCCAAGCTGTCCCTATGGACTTCGCCACTGTTAGATTTTGTAAAAAGAAACATCCATTCAAGCATTTCCACATGCACCCTCCTGCCGTATTTCATTTATAAGTGAGTTATGTTGTTCAGCCCCTTGCCTCTCATTGGAAACTTGAGTCTAAATAACAGGGATTTGAAGTCCCCAACATGCCAACCAGCAGTGTGTGTGAGAGTTTGATAACTTGTACAACAAACATCTTTAGGCAAGCATCATGACCAGCAGCATGGATTTTTGCGGCACCTGGAAGGTTTATTCTGAGGAAAACCTTGAGGGTTTCTTAAAAGTCATGGGTCAGTATATTTTCATATTTAAAGAATGTATTTTCTTATGAATGCATACATCATATATTATTTTTCCTTTCAAGGTGCACCTGAAATGATTATCAAAATGCGAAAGGATGTCAAACCGGTGTTGGTGATTGAGCGGAAGGGCTCAGACTTCACCTACACCATGAAGACTCCCCTTGGCACCAGAGTTCACTCATTCAGGCTCGGCAAGGAGTCCGAGATGACCGTGGCGGATGGAAGGAAGTTTAAGGTAGTTCAAACGTTTAACTCTTCGTGCATCATGTGAGCTGATGATGTCAGAATTAAACCCTGAAAATCAGCATTAAGACTTTGTAGACTTGTGTCAGCATATTACAGTGAGGCTATAGTTTTTGTGCAATTTTAGGTAAAAATCCAGTTTTTTAAGCAGCTAGCAGTTAATGTAATCTGATTCATGAAAAGATATCAGAGATCAGAGACAATGCTATTTAAATGATGGACATCTAAGGCAGATTGATGGGGTTTTGATGGGAAGTAAAAGAAAAGCTTTAACTTACATTATACTGTTTTGGCATGTATTTGTTATTGATTGCTAAATCGCTGAGAATTAGATCATCATTTGTTTATTGCCATATAGGTTTTCACACACAAGGCCTTTTCTTAGTGTATAACTGTGCATACATAAACACAGTGAGAGAAAAAAAATTGTAATGGAAAAGAGAATAGAATATTTAGAAATATTTTAAAGACTTGTGAAACCTATTGAAGGATTAAACATGTAAACAAGAAATATAATGTACAAAAAAGGAAATACATACAAGTATATGACAAATGACTAACACACAATATGTAGCTATATCTGAAATAAAAGTGGATGCAGTGCATTGTTCTGTGATGTTATTGTTTAGTGATGTGCAATATCATGATAGATAAAAAAAAATGTATGATTGACCAGTGCACTGTCAGAGAGGAGAATGGGAAGCTGATCGCTGAAGCTGAAAAGTTCACTGCTGTCCGAGAGCTCCAAGGAGGCGACATGGTGGAAGTCAGTGGCCTTCATTATTTTACAAACCCAGGGATTCAGTGTTAGAAATAAACTTAGATTTAATGACACATGATCTTCAAAGAAAATTAAACAAATAAAGGAAGGTTTTTGCAATAGTTAAAGATGGATTTAACGGTTGCATTTTCTGTTGTTCTCTGTTTAATGCCACCAGTTTGTTACAACAAATCCTAATCCTGTATCCACTCAGCTATTCTTCCAGTTCACACTCATTTGGTCAGTTGTTTTTTTTAACATGAAATTGTTTCCTTTCTGTCTCTGCTTTGTCTCTGTTCCAGACTATCACTGCTGGCGATGTAACTTTCATCTGCAGAAGCAAACGAGCCTGATCCAGGCCTGAAGCTGAAGCTACTTTAAGCAGGGAACCATGTGGATAGCACATTGAAAATAAATAACTTTCATTCATAAATAATACCTTTATGAATACATTTGAATGATGAAATAAACCAAAGTGTGTGTTTTTATTCAGTGGTGGAAAGAAACTAAGTACATCAATCAAGTGCTAAATTAGAAATGTAAGCCGCTATACCATACCATTTTATGCTACTTTAGGCCTCTACTTCACGACATCACGACGGTTTCAGTTTTGTATTTACTTTTCATTTACAATATTTTGTCTTCAAAAAAATGTGTCTGTCCAGTGCAACACAAAGACTTTCAATTTCTTCTGTTAACTTAGTAATACTTATAGTTATGTTTTAAATACATCGCATTTACTAGACGTAGAAGAGTTTTCCTGTGTGGTTGCATTTATTTTTTCGACACCTTTTTTAAAAAAAAATAGAGAATTGATTGTTTCTGCCACAGCTGCAGGTGAACAGCAGAGGACGCTGGAGTTTTTTATTCCCCCTGTTTGTTTGAGAAGAAGAACCAAAAGGCGCCCTCCAACTGCGCATGCGCCCAACATATTTTCGCTGCAGCAGATTTTTCTTTCCTTTAAAAAAACATTTCTTCTGCATAGTGAGTGTAACTTTATGGCCAAATACATGAGGCCCCCATGCTCGTCTTTGTTCGTCAGAAACATCTCCGATGAGTCCAGGTGAGTCAACACTCGGAGAAAGTCAGCTATCAAGCGCTAACTTACTCATATTAACGGCAGCTAACTGACTTAGCTTAGCTGCTAACGTTAGCCTCCTCGCAGAAGCTTCAAGTTACGTTTAACCAACATGCAGAGGCGCTTTATGTGTGAAATATGTATTAGCTGCTGCTCATAGTTAGGCCAATCTGTAATAAGGTGTCTATGTTAATATGCCATATGTCGGTACTGTATATTTGTTTACATTTCGTTTCTGTTGCACGGTTCATGTGTATAAATTAGCTAACGTAAATAAAGCTACGCTAGCTTACTTATAAACAATAGTTCAGTAATATTACATGTTTTGGTGATTTTCAGGCAAAACAATTTAAACGTATTATTTAATATGGTTAAAAGTTGTTATCAAGCCCAACTAACCGCTATGTCACAAACCGTTATTTCAGTTAACCGTTATTCTTCTGAAGTCTGTTATGGTAAGTAACGTCTTTAGGGTTATACATTCATTCTTATTTCAATGACAGGTAGCATGAGCCAACGCACACACAAAATAAATTAAGCTTATTTGCTTTTTCCGTCCTCAAATATAAAATACATATAAAAAAATATAAAAACAGCAAGAAAAATTGAAAGGATAGGACAACAAAATTATGCATTTTCGTTTGTGTGACCTTTTCTGAAAAGTTTCTTCTGCAGCCTGCAAATCACCAAAACACTGTCAACGATTACCTTAATCTCTCACATCAACTAATGACTACAAATATCTCACTGTGTGCTGATCTCACACATTACAATACATAAAGGTAAATCCAAGTACTCCTCCAAAAAATCTAGTGTGAATGGAGCAACCGTCTCGACATGTCACTTTTTTAGACTTTTAGTGAGTTCTAACCTTGAATTTCATGCTAAAGAAAATAGTGTACACATCTTTAAGGTTCAGTTCACGCCAAAACACAACATAATTGTAAAACAAAAAGCAACCTCTAGAATAAATAAAGTTCCTAAGCTGCAGCCGAACTGAGAGCAATAACACAGAAACCTTGTGAACAGCTGGATCTGTCACCAGTTAAGAGGTCAGACAGATCCTTAGTGTTTTGGGGTGAACTGTCCCTATTGAGCCCTCTGAACAGCTGTTCTCCCAGCTGCTGCTGAGTGATGATATAGTTAGAGCTTCCTCTGATGGTCAGTTGAGTCATATTTTTATTTACGGTGTTCAGGCCTGAGGATTTGCGGCGTGAGTTTGGCCGCTATGGGCCTGTAGTAGATGTCTACATCCCACTTGACTTCCATACACGCCGACCAAGAGGATTTGCATACATTCAATATCCTTTCCCAATGAGTGTTTACTGTGTTGGTGCTCCTGCTAACAAAACATTTTAATTTCCTTTTCAGCTGAGAAGATGTGCTTTTTTGTGACATTATTTCATGTATTTCTTTTTGATTGAATATCTAACGCACTTATTTTTCTGTTATTGCTTCAGAAAATGTTAAAGCATCCAGTTGTGGAACCGGCCACAAAGAGTAACAAAGACCCGTGTAGAATAGCTGTAAAGACAAGTCTCACAGACCTTCAGGATCAGAGGGAGGGAAAAGGTTGAAAAGAGAAAGTAAAGCATGAAGAGGAAAAGGGAACGGAGACAAGGCTTGGATATGGCGGCAAAGAATTGGGAAAAGAAAAAGAGGTTAAAGAGGAAAAGGCAAGCAGCAGTCCAGAGTCTCTGTGGGAGTCGATTAAAGAGTGTAAAGATCAAAATGAAGTTCAAAGTCAAGCATGGGCAAAGGTAACAAGTCTGAATTATTTGTATCCTCACAAGACAAATTCACAAATCTGACAACAAAATCATCTTTCCTTGTGATATAAATGACATTTGTGTTTTCATTATGATCAAGAAATGTAATCAATTATTTAATGTATTTGATTTGTTTTGTATTTGTAGACCTGATCCCTCACAATGATTACATGTGTTTGAAAATGCTTCATCTTTTACCTCGACAAAAATTAACAGTGAGTGTATTTTGTTTGTTGTTTTTTCTCTTGCTAAACTATAATAAGAAATAATAGTTTGTGCTTTTTTCTTAAATGTTTTTGTGTTATAAGTCAGGCCATGCGAATTTAAAGAATGCCATTTTTGTTATAAAGAGAAAAAAAATAGTGATATAAAAGTTTATTTTCTTAAGTTATTACTTCATTGTGAAAAGAAGAAAACACTTTGAATTTGTGTGGCCTGACTAAAACTGTGATCAAAAGAAAACCCTTAACCACTCAGCATATTTGAGGATGTGCGTGATGCAGAGGACGCTCTTCACAGTCTGGACAGGAAGTGGGTTTGTGGCCGGCAGATTGAAATCCAGTTTGCCCAGGGTGACAGAAAGAGTAAGTGTTCAACTCTATTGTACCTTTTTATTTGTTGATTCCACCAAATACTGTAGACTTTTACAGAATGTGTTTTTGCAGTCAGAATTATTATTTTATTTTATCGGACATTTAGAATTAAAAAAAGTTGTTAATATCTTATGATATGTATTTATTGCACATGCTTACTTATTTGTTTTAATTTTTTTGTCTTTCATTGCTTTCATTCTAAAAATCGAACAACATTTACCAAACCTAATTTCCCCGGGATATAGAATGTTTTTTAAAATTCTGATACAGCATTACACAGTGGTACATTTACTGTATGATCACCTGAACAGCAATCATACAGCGTTTCTAAATGACTAAAAGAGATAGTAAATGTATTAATACTGACAGACCTAGATTGTAGGCATGAGTCAATGTACTACTGGCAGCACTGTAAAAGCTTAATGATAGCATAAAGACTAGCCTTATAGTGTAACAACGTCAGTAATAAACAAATACATTGAGCCTTTTGTTTTTTTCTCGGAAATGTAACCTTCTGATCACTGTATTTTTCCCCAGCACCAAATCAGATGAAGACAAAGGAGAGGCATTCTCCGGGCAGATCGTCTCGATACGACGACCACGATCGGGACAGCCGGCGCAGGCGTTCGCGTAGCCGCAGCAACGAGCGGTACAGATCACGCAGCCCCTCTTATGATCGCCATCGCAGGCGATCGGAGAGTCCTCGAGAGTGAGTTTCTCTCTGAGCAGTCTAAAACTTGTACTTACATGTTTCTTTAAAAGGAAATAAATCTATTCATGTCTGTGTTCAGATCTCGTGGACAGGTGTATGGCAGAGGAAGAAGCAGGAGTCGTGACAATGAGAGGTACATCTTCTTTGTCTTTATTTCCTACTTTCTTGATCATGCTGCTGTCTGTATTACTGTACAAATACACTTGCAAGATTTATTCTGGCAGACTTATGGTGAAGTGATACTGTTAGGTAGTGAAGTCAGAGGAAAAACTGAATGTACAGGACAGTTATCTTTAGTGCCTGGAAATGTAGTTAATCATAAGTGTCTTAGTCACTAGGGGTGTAACGGTTCACAAACATTTCGGTTCGGTACGTACCTCGGTTTTTAGGTCACGGTTCGGTTCGGTACGTTTTCGGTACAGCAGAAAAAATTATCGCAAAACATAAAATATATATATATATATATTTTATTATTATTAAACTGTGAATAATGTATTCACTCAAATAAATACAAAATATAATAAAAATAAACATTAAGGTGCAGCATTTCGATGAACTGAAATAATCTGTATTTGAACTTTACTGTACTAGTACTCACAAAACATAAACTATTAGTTTTGGGTTTTTAATTATTATTAAACTGTGAATATTCACTCAAATAAATAGAAAATATAATAAAATAAACATTAAGGTGCAGCATTTCGATGAACTGAAATAATCTGTATTTGAACTGTACTGTACTGGTACCTAAGCAGCCAGTTTGACATAATGACTTGCTTATCATTGTATTTTCATGTTTTTTTAAAGAAAAATTAACTTGTCCACATTGCTTGCCGAAAGGGCAGATCTGCTGGCACTAACAATGTCTCCTGCTGTGGAGAACACCCCTCTCTAGGGACAGAGGTAGCAGATACAGCCAGGTAGTGCTTTGCTAACATTGCAACATAAGGATATTTGGCGTTTGTAATAGCTTTGGCTCGGTCTGAACTTTTTGCGAGTGGTGGAGGCTTAAATGCTAGTGGGAGTTGGATATGCACTTCAGTCTTTTTTCTTTTGGTACCGGTGATTCACGTTCGGGATGTATTGCCAGCCGCGTAACCAATTTTAGTTGAACAATGCCAACAAACAGCTTCGGTTCGATCCACCCGACTTTGTCAGTCATCCTTGTACGTAACTGCAAAACCAAAATGTTCCCAAACTGGAGACTTCAATGATGCTGGAGGATTTTCGAGCTCAACTTTATCTGCGTTCGCCATTTCGACAGTTCCTCAAATTACTGACTACATTTGAACGCATCCCTCTGACCAGCTCTCATAGTATGCCTCTCGTCCGATGAAATGACTTGGTCGCTCTATGACGCGTTGAACCCAATGTGAGCAAATTACTCTGAATGCTGCGACGCAGCACCTGAGATCACTTCCAAGAAGTTGTTCACGTTCTCAATTTTTTACGTTTAACGTTATATTCGTTCGGTACACTTCGGTACACATGTGTACCGAACCGAAGGGCCCGTACCGAATAATTTCGGTACAGGTACGTGTACCGTTACACCCCTATTAGTCACGGGTCACAAACAATGTTAGGACTGATGGCTTCCTGAAGAATAGAGAGTAATATGGAGAGCTACGTGTTTGGTATAATGTTCCTGAATATTGTGAATTTATTGGGTCCAAAACAAAGATATGTTAATAGCAAATGTAATCGCAAAGAGTGCCTTATTGAAAATAGCTTCCCCTTAGTTAATGTGTGACTCAGGCTATTTTAGACTCAATGGCTCCCTATGGTCAAGTTGTTTCTATCCCTGCTATAGTATAATAGTACTGGGCTCTAAACGTTCTCATTGTGTCTTTAGATACCGGCAGAGACCTCGAAGAGAGTCCAGAGCGAGATCCCGCTCCAAATCTGCATCTCCACGAGAGAACGCCAACCCTTCATCGTCTTCCCATTACCCAGAGGAAGAAGTGCGACGGGCCCACTCCCCAACCCGCTCCAAGTCCCGCTCTGCTTCAAGATCACGTTCTCGTTCCCGGTCCCGATCCTGGGCCGGACGTAAGTCAGGAGGACGCTAGGAAAGTACCCCCCCCCCCCCTTTTATCCGCCGTTATGTCAGATGCACCTGAGTTGGTTCATTTGTCAAATGTTTGTTTTGACATGAATGTAACGTCCGCTGAAGCATTTGTAGAAAGCTTGTTTTCGCAGATCCCGTTTTAAGAAAAATGTCGGTCCTTCGCTTGCTTTTATAAAATTGTATTGGTGAGATTCCTCCCGATATAAATATGAAACAGGTTTCAGTGCTAGTCGCCCAGGAATAATTATCTTTTTTATATACTGTTACTGATCATTTTGTTTTCTAATCCCTATGCGTCAATTTTTTCAAAAAATAACATTCAGTATTTAAAATTTGAATCTGGTGACGAACCAAACCATCGTTTCTGTGTGTCTTAACGCAAATCATTTACTTTAAACTTGACTGCTGAACTGAGCAGTAGCGTCAAGTATGAAAGTACTGCGGGTAAAATACACAGATTCGCTGCTATGGTCCTAAAGTGTTAAGATGTCATCGACCATTGACGTTAAAATGTACATTAATCTGTTTAAATGTTGTGTGTTTTCTGTACGGTTTTCAAAAGGTATTATTTTTGGAACAAACGTTTTCTCTTGGTGTTTACTCGGCCGTGTTGATGGTTTTTCATTTAATCCCGTCACTGCATGTTTAATCTCCTAATCTTCTACCTTTATGATGAAGAAACTGTTATTTTCAGTAATAAATGGATAACGTTCAGAATAAGGAATCTGTGCTTGACTTCAGTTTGTAAACTCTGCTTGTACAGACAAATTGGTTTACTGTGTGTTTAATATTATAATGCCAAGCCATACTTTATTTATGAAAACAAAATAAAACGAGATGATAGAAAAGTGCTGGAATTTAGCACTGGCTCCCTCAACCAAAAAGTAAATTGTTGTGGCAAACACTGTGGCAAAAATATACACTTATGAAAAACACTTTGTATCTTAAATGCAATCACTGAATCTTCACGGTGAAGACAACCATATACAACCTAAACCATATTCACAGGACTTCACCTCCACTTGTCTTAACCCGGATTTTTATTTTGGCAATACAATTTAAACCCCAGGCTCCTCCAACAGTGCAAAATATAATATTAAAATGGATTTAAGAAAAATGTTATAATGCTATTGACATAATGGTGCTAGAAAGTTTCAGGGACAAATACAAAAATAAATGCATGAAATAGAATAAGATAAAACAAAATGTCCAATTAACTGTTATAACAAAAATGCAGTCTCATTTAGCTACTGTATAGCAACCACCCTTTTTAAGAAAATGGTTATCATCGGGAGTGGGGAATTCACTTACATTTTTAAGTCAGTGAACAAAACTTGAACATCTCTTAAGCTTGTGTTAACCCCAACTCTTACTACAGGTATTAAAGGTCACCTATCATGCAGAATGTACTTTTTTATGTCTTTTATACATAAATATGTGTCCCCGGTGTGTAAGGAGACTCAGAAAATACAACCCTCTCTCTTTTCCTCCGTACCCACATCTCTTTAAACAGGGGTATAACGGAGCTGATCCAGATTTTGTGCGGTCAAAACGACATCATTAAAATGTGGGCTGGCTTTACAATGAACTCCTGGCAGAGTTCCGCCCACGGCCCGACCTATCAGAAACGCTCCTCACACACCAGGGTTGCGGTCGGATAATCCAAAAATCAGCTCCTAACCATAGTCTATTCCTTGACCTCCGAGTGAAACGTCACGGGGTTAAGGGATAGTGGATAGGAGAATTCAGTAGAAATGACCATGTCATGGGACCTTTAAAGCTACGGACCCAGAATCAGCACTTTAGTAACAGGGCTGAAATAGAGGCCATTCTACAATGGGTGAGTGATCTGTTTGGTATTTTGAGCAAAACACTTCATAGACATGTTTTGTTTAGATATAATAATAATAATAATAATAATAATAATATTGGGAGGGATAAAACCCTCTTTAATGGTCACACAGGCAGTACACACAGTGACATTTGGCCTCTGCATTTAACCCATCCTAGTACCAGGAGTAGTGGGCAGCTATTGCACAGTGCCCGGGGAGCAATGAGTGGGGGGGTTGTCCGGTGCCTTGCTCGAGGGCACCACGGCAGGGCAGGAGGTGAACTTGGACCTCTCCAAGTAGCAGTCCACACTCCATATTTAGGTCTGGTCGTGGATCCTACGGCTCACAGTCCAAGACCCTACTGACTGAGCCATTGCCGGCCCTATAATATAATGTTCAAATATAGCATAATAGTTGAGCTTTAAACCAAAAGGTTTGTTGGATTCGACAAAGGGAACAGAAAGTGCAATTTCATCTCAGTGTTTTGAGATACATTTTTGCACAGAGTTTCCCCTCTTCTCTAACAGCCTGATGTGCAGTACTTGTTTTTGGTTGTATGAGAATAAGTTTGAACTTTTTGGGCGTCTGCATGGAAACCAGAACCAGTCCAGCCATGGACATTGATTTCCTTTAAATGGACCAGTGGCTGGGAAAAACAGCTTAAATTAGACTCACAGTGACGAGGCAACCATGTATGAAATCGGACGTGTCTCATTGATCACTGCATCGAAAAAAGGAACATTGATTAAACAAGTACAAACGCAGCATGGAGGCTTGAGGGGAGTCTGTCAGGAATAGCTGCTTTAAAGCAAAGGGTAGCTAACAAATACAGGACAAACGGAAGCAAGATAATGATTTATTTATACTGTAGTTATATCTGACAGATAAGAAGACGTACAAATGGAGGCTGAACAATAACAGAGTTAAGTTCTTAACTAAAGTTATACAAAAAGAAGGCCAATCTGTATTCTTGTGTTGTTGAACATCTGTGGATTTCCCATCCGCCGTTCTGTGTCAAAGAGCAAACGCACAGTGGGACTAGCCTGAATCAACTAGTCAATTGATCGTAAATATGTCTGCAATAATTCTGATTATTTACAAATGTAAGTCATTCTTTAAACATAAGTGTCATCTTAAAGGGACAATTCCCCCCACAATCAAAACGTTTTTTAAAATGTCCTTCCTATAGTGCTGTTTCTTAAACTAAATTGGTTAATTTTTTATCCGAGAGTGTTGGAGATATCAGTCTGATGTAAACATGAATGGCGTCCTCTGCTGAGCTTTATCTTTAGCAGTAAAGGAGCCCTTAGCTAAATGGACTGCATTTATGTAGCGCTTTATCCAGTCTTAATGACCCCTCAAAGCGCCTTTACATTCTACAAGTCCTCATTTACTCATTCATCACAACCCATACAGACTGGATACAAGGTTCCACCTGCCCAGAGAAACTAACATTCACACATTGTTGGCCAATCAGAGAAATGTAGGGTTAGGTATTGTTGATTGCAGGACCTGGGATCGGAATAGTTCAACTTATTTTCTGCTCACATCAAAATCTGTGGATAATCTTAAATTATCAGGTCATGATTACTGATTTAGTTTAATTATATTGGAAAGAAAAGCCATCAAGAAGGACATCTAGTTTGACCAATTAACCAATAATGTGTGACCCAGCCCAGGTCAAACCACCCACATTATCCAACACTGCAGTAGCAGACCTGTGGGCTGGATGTTAACTTCAGCTTCACTGCTCATTGCTGTGGCTCTATATAAGTACGGGATATCTAGCATTTCACCAATATTTCTATATAACGCTTCTAAAACCTCTCCTTTATGTATTTCATAATCCACCTTGAAGGCTCTCAGATGAAGATTCCCATCCCTGTGCATCCTGTTCTGTCCTATCTGCATTCCAACAAGTTCAGGGACACAAACCCCTTCAGCTCACCTCTAATGACTCGCAGGAACTGGCAGTCACTCCATTCATTCTGCTGCGAGGGAAATGGCAACACAGCATCACAACAGTATCGATTGAATTGTCTCTGACAGGCTATAAGTTGGCAGGGATCATTTGCTTTTGTCCAGTGGACGCTGTTTGCCAGTTTGTCCTTTGTTTAGAAGAGGATGCAGAAGATAGAAGATGTACTCGTAGGATTGTGTTCAGCAGCATTAAGGCCTTCGTTGTTACATTTCATATCCAAGATGATAGGTAAGGGAATTAATACTATTCTAATATCTTTGATGTTGTTAAATGTTCATTAAATGTTGGTTGGTGAAAAAATGGGCATATTAGGACATAGCAGGTTCATTTTTGGAAATATCCATCAAAAAGAACTTTCTAATCCCTGAGATTTTTCCAGAAGGTACAATCTTTTATATTGTATTAGATTATATTTGAAGATGTATGATAGAGTAGATCCAACCTTGGCCATCGTAGTATCTTGATCAAAATTCGTAAATATATATATATATTGTTATTTACAGAGCAATCAGACTTTTTTAACACCCAAATATCAACATTGGTATTGTCCCCAACATTTAAGTAATGGTTGGACTATAAACCTAATGATTTACCTTAATGAAGTCAATTATTCCCGTTATTCACAAAATACTAAATTACACTATTGTATACCTTCTACACTCTATAACAAAGTGTGTTAGTTTGTTATATAAACCACAAATCTAGGGTTTGGCTTCAAGATAGTTGGCCTATGATGTGTCTTTACAAAAAAATTATCACTTTCTGATTTAAAAAAAACCCAGTTAGCCATACCATAATCTCCCCCAAAAATCCATTATCTATTAGGCTTTACCTTGTTTGTTTTTACAGAACTGCTAATATAAAAAATGGGAGACTGGAACTTCCTCGGGGGGATTTTGGAGGAGGTGCACATCCACTCCACCATGGTCGGCAAGATCTGGCTGACCATCCTCTTCATATTCCGGATGTTGGTTCTGGGCGTGGCAGCGGAGGACGTGTGGAACGACGAGCAGTCGGACTTCATCTGCAACACGGACCAACCTGGCTGTCGAAACGTCTGCTACGACCAGGCCTTCCCCATTTCCCTCATCCGCTACTGGGTGCTGCAGGTCATCTTTGTGTCTTCCCCCTCCCTGGTGTACATGGGCCACGCCATCTACCAGCTGCGGGCTCTGGAGAAGGAGCGCCATTGCAAGAAGGTGGCTCTCCGCCGGGAGCTGGAGGCGGTGGACGTGGAGCTGGTGGAGGTGCGGAGGAGGATGGAGAAGGAGATGAAGCAGCTGGAGCAGGGGAAGCTCAACAAAGCCCCGCTGAGAGGCTCTCTGCTTTGCACCTACCTGGTCCACATTATGACCCGCTCCGTGGTGGAGGTCAGCTTCATGGTGGTGCAGTACTTTCTGTACGGAAACCGCCTGAAGCCTCTGTTCAAGTGTGAGAGGGAGCCATGCCCGAATGTGGTGGACTGCTTCGTGTCCAGGCCCACCGAGAAAACTGTGTTCATGATCTTCATGCAGAGCATCGCCTGCATCTCCCTCTTCCTCAGCATTCTGGAGATCATGCACCTGGGATTCAAGAAGCTCAAGAAGGGCATCCTGTCCTACTACCCTCATCTGAAAGACGACATGGACGATTATTACGTCGACAAGTCAAAGAAGAACTCTGTCGTGCATCAGGTTTGCATTGGCACATCTGCGGGTCGCAAGAGTGCCATCCCCACGGCACCATGCGGGTACACGTTGCTGTTGGAGAAGCAGGGCAATGGACCCACCTACCCTCTCCTGAATGCCTCCTCGGCCTTCGTCCCAATAAAAGGGGACCCGGTTGTAAAGCCGGACGGTCATAAGGACGGCAAGGAGGGGGTGCCGAGCCCCGCGGAGCAAAACAGCAACTCCAACAACACGAGCAGCGAGACGCGTTCCCCTCCTGCAGACAAACAGGAAGAGCCAGAGGAACCCAACCACGGAGACATGGAGTGTGCCGCCTCTGAGTACCCCACCCTCCCCGTAGCGGACCCCTCGTCCTGCGCAGCGCTGTCAGGCATTGTGAGGAAGTCTCGGAGGGTCAGTCCACCGTGGAACTGCTCCACTCTGGTGGAGGGGAACGGCTCGGACAGTGACTCCTACCACGGGAACAACAGCAGCGTGAAGCTCCGCAGCAGCTGCGTGGGACCCCGAGCTAGGATCCTCTCTAAATCCGACATTAAGAGGCCGAGCAGGTCTCAGAGCCCGGACTCTGCGGGGGAGCTGAGCTCAGTGTCCCGACACAGCAGGGAGAGTAACAGCCCCCCCGCCTCCTCTCCAAACCGCAGAGTGTCAGCGGCCAGCAGTGGCAGCAGCAGAAGAGCTCCAACTGATCTGCAAATATAAACCGTTTGCTCCGACATGGCGACACAAACTCTCAATAAGCCATGTGTGGATGCAAGTTGTTTGAACGCTATATTCCTGCACTTCACACAAAAACAGATGTCGTTTTTTGCCACTAGATCTCTCGATAAAAAATGTGACGAATTTGGTTGTGAAGTATCGATGGATCCTTGGAGTTTTTGTCTTCGCCAACATTACAGTGATTGCAGTCAGCTCCTCACGGACACGATTCGGCTTTTTTTTTATCATTCAGGAGGGGTTCACTGGAAGCCCAATTATCCGCAGAGCTTTCCTATTGTTCAAAACAAACGGACCCACTGAGAAAAACCAATGAAAAGACTTAATAAAGCAGTCTTACATTGAATCTGTGTTTGCAGTTTCTACAGTCAGGTTTGATGAACGTATTGGCTAACATTAGCTCAGTTTGTTTGAATTAAGATTCAGACGTCCACTGACTAAAATCCTTTATCCAATTCAAATACAGAGTTGAAAGAAGCAGATCTACACAGTGTATTGGAAAAATTATGCTTCAACTGGACAGGACCGGACTGGCCATCGGGAGGACCGGGAGGTTTCCCGATGGCCTGGCCTGTTAAGTGGCCTGCTGGCCTGAGGAATCTTTTTTTTTATGTATGTATTGTGAACGCAACGCTGCGAAAATGTGGGTCTGCCTCACAGAGGGTGACTGGCTGTCTACATGAGTGGCCTGCCGACATGGCCACTTTCATACAGATCATACACTAATGCCCTCGATTGGTCTCTGTGTGTCATTCAAGCTCGGGAGGGTGTGCATGTGTGGCGAGAGAGAAAGCGCGCGCACCGGTTACGTGTATTGTTGTTGTTAGCATCTGGTGCTATCTAGCTGCGCTAACGGATATAATGAGCTGTCAACAAGGTGGAGGAGAGTCCTCTCCTGTCAGACTGAGAGGCTGATAACTACAGCTCAGGTGAGGTAAAGGACTCTTGAGTGTTTAGATAGTTAACTTAGTCTAAGTTCTCTGTGGGTCTCAAGCGGTTTGGTCACCATTTATGTAAACACATATTTCCATTTGAAGGGGGAGTGATTTGTAAAATATGCATGAATAATAAATACAAAAATGTTAACTAGGTGAAAAAAGGTAAGAGAAACTTTAAAAACTTGTTGAGAGCTAAAACTAGTCTTTGCTGCTGCCTCAAAGAGGAGCAGGGGGGAGACGGGTGAGGCTGGTTCAGGTGCCCAGACACACTCACAACTATAAATGAACCAAAAACAAATAAATAAACAAGTTTCAATGTTTTTTCTAATTGGATATGGTATGTTATTGGTTATGGCCATGTTCTTATGATTTTATGATTATTTAAATGTATACAGTTCTGTTTCATATGGGTTTAGTCTCTCTTTATTTCCCCCTCAAAGTGCACCAGATTGATGCATTTAAGTCCAACATTTAAAAAAAAAAAAATTCTTACTGGGGGAGCATGCCCCCGGACCCCCCTAGAGGATTTGAGGTCCACCTCCATTTAAAATATGTTCACATGGATAGGTTCCTAAATAGATTTGCACTTTTTTTTAAATAGTATCCCACGTCCATATGTTGTATCAAGTTGTATCAGTGTCCTTTGCTGTGAAGCGCTTCGAGATTTGTCTAGGCAGATGAGAAGCGCTATATAAATTAAATGTATTATTATTATGTTTATTCTGGGGTAGTAGATTTAAAGTTTAGGGCCATCACTATGGGCAGCAACGCTGTAAATATTGACAAATAAATCCAGGAAAATGGCACAAAAGAAAACTGGTAGTGGCCTGGCTGGGTGTATAATTCCCGGCCTGACTTATTGTCCCAGTCCGGCCCTGCAACTGGATAAAAAGTATATTTATGACAGCTTCTGAAAAAAACTGACGCATGCAAAAATCGGATTATGACGCCATTACAGATGCGGCAAACAGACCGTTACCTTGAAAAAAAAACGATTTCTTAAGGTTTCAACATTTTTTGGAAGCATTTGTGATAACTTAAGTACACAACTAAACATTTTCATTTGGGAATGTTATGTATTATACCCCTGAGAGACATTTAACAAGAGGAAAAAAAGCCTTTGTTACCCATTTAGGAGATTGCAGTTATTAGACCAATGAAAAGCCTTTACATTTTGGGTCAGATTACAATGGAATGTTTTGTTTTGTTACGTCAATAGGTCTGTTACAGATATTAAATGGACATTTAATGATTTGATTATACGCAGCAGCTCTGTCTGAATGATTAGAGGGCAGTGGAAAACTGAAACACAAATCTATAAGTTGTTTCAGGTCACAATGTGCCGTTACACAACGGGATACTTTTAAAATCGTTGATGCTGTCAGATTGAATCAAACTCAGGCAGAAGGAACATTCAACAAAATGTCACAATGAAGTGCTAAATATATTTGTAGTGACAATGATAAAAAATGCATCATTTATCAGACTTTAATTTCCCTTCACACATAAATTGCGACCTCTGACTTATATATTTTGTATGACCCCTTTTTTCTTAGCAAAGCATTCTAATATCATTAACATATTT
>NW_011333192.1:314200-340888 GCF_000735185.1 Notothenia coriiceps | reverse complement strand
CATAAGTATAAATAGATACAAGCATAAATAAATGTAGGAATAAAAACATGAATGAATAAATATGTTTCAGTGTTTTCAGGGAGATTCAGCGTGTCTGCTGTGGCTCAGCAGGAAAGCAGTTGACTCACGACCGTAGGATCCCTGGTTCAACGACTCGTCATTAAGTATTTTTTGCTGTTTATAAAAGCTACAGCTAAATTAGATAATGTAGTTAATAAATGTATTCTTTGATATGGTTTAGCCTTTCTCAGGCTACAACATGGTTAAGTTTATGAATAGTAGTAAGGAATACAAATCCCTATTTGCAATGTTTACCAGCTTCCTTTGGCTTTTCAATCACAATCAACTGGAATAAAAACAATATTGTTAACATGAACATGTGATTTAATGTTCGTTGTTTAGAGTTATTCTAAGGCTTTACTCATTGGGAACTCGGTATGAGAGAGCACACTGTTCAGATGCCAATCTGCCTGTTTTACACACTTTGACCAACAGGGGGTTTGTGTTCAAATCAAATGAAGTCCATGATGAAGTCTCATGAGATGAACCCTTTTGCGAACCAATTGGCTGGAAAGCTTCAAAGCTTCATAAGGCTTCATCTCGCCATCACTAGTCAGTGGTATCAGTTGTGTAAATGCAGGGTGAGGATTGCATGGACATGTATGAGTGTGAGAGTGTCGAAGTGCACAAAGTGAAGCAACTGCGAAAACTCATAACATACTCAACCGAAACCAGGTGCCTGTAGGGGAAAGCAGAGGGCAGACAGAGAGGAGCAGAGGCTTTAAATACCTGCAGGGCACCAGACCCAGGTGCCCTGAGTTACTGCAATCAAGGCAATCAAGACAGCACAGCCACACCCTCTCTAGATGAACCCACAGGGGCATCACATCCGGATTGATGTTTTTTTACATTTTTTAAGTATGTTTGAATATACTTGGGTTTGGGGATTGTTGGTTGGATTGAAATTGTAATATTAAGTCACTTTTGACTTTATAAGTGATTTTCACAGACATTTAGACAAATCTTAAAAATAATTAAAAATAATAAATAATCAGCACGTTGATCAAGAATAAGACACATTATTAGTTGCAGGTCTAATAGAGTGAAAGTAATTAAAAAAGTACTAAAATAGCTGCTATAAGTGATATGAGGTAGATTTTTCTAATAAGGTAAACATTTTTTTAGGTCAGAATGTAATCGCTGAGTCGTTATTGTGAGTTTCACTTCCCGCTCAAACTTGCTGCTGTCAAGCTTTAAAAAGGCAATGAAGTGTTAACTCATGATGCTGTTATTTAGGAACTGATGATGAAAAAATACTACAGAGCTTGTTAATGCATTTTCTGAAAGATAAAAAAAAAGGTTTTTGTGTCTGGAGCTGAGTTACATAGCACTAAGAGCGAGGTGAAGATTTCTCAAGAGAGTGGATAAACAGTTATATCACTCAATAACAGGACGGGATTGTCTGAAGCAGCTGATCTGAGGTCATCACAACAATAAACACTGAGATTGATGCTGTATGAACATTATCACTACAGTTTCATCTCATTGAATTTCCCATTCCGAATCACTGCTTAACATCTGATCTGAGAGATGTGTCAACTACCTAAAACGGCTTACTGCTTCTGAACACAATGTGTTACTCAGCACATAGCAGGCAAACACTGGAGACATACACCAAGTGTCATCACTCATTTAGCCTCAAACATACTAATCACAATTTCTTCAAATTGCATGAACAACTCCAACATTTAAATATATCCACTTAAACATCACAATTATTTGATTATGCAGATGATGCCATTTATTTTCTGACTTTCAAAGTTGTTTTCTCATTTGTCTTACTTTGTTTTAAACAGTTGGACCCAGTTGTGCTGGAGATGCATATGTCTGTATTAGGATTCGTCCTGATTTATCCCTGAAGAATACTGTTTATCAGATTTACTATCATTGATTTTAAGATGTCACTGCTACCCCTTATAAAGCACAGTGGAAACCCTTATATTAACACTGTTGTAAATTCTACTTCCAAGAAACACTTTCATAGATTTTTTCTCCCATTTCTTTATTATGTTATCCTTTAATTTCAATGGATGTTTTTGCTGGACGGTTTTATTTTTGTTGTTGTATTTTCTGTGTATTTGAGGGCAATTTGTAGAAAAAGAATTCAAATGTTTGATACAAATAAAGTCTATTTGTATTATTAAATGTTAGTATTTACTCTGCCAAAATGATGTTGTTGTTGTTGTAGCAATGTTGTATGCATGCCATAGCATATTTGACCATGTGACCCATGGCTGTGATTGTGCAGCTATGTTTGTGTCATCGCTCATGAGATAAACAGCCCAACTATCTGAAACAATGATTGTATTATGCAATATAAACTGTCTTTGTTATTTGTTGGCATGCTTTTGCGGTTTACTATCTTTGTCTGGACCCCAGAAAGCTGATGCTCTTAGTCAGGTAATGAAAATCAAAAAAATCCTAATGTCTGTTTTGTGCCAAGTATCAGACATACACAGATACACAGAAACTCATGTTACACAGGTCAGTGAGTATTAACACAAGACCACATCCCTGAACATGCTAGGTAAGTGTTGACTGCAGCATAGTTTAGTTATAACTGATGTTTACTACTTTTATTACAATTACTATTTCGTGAAATACATCTTACCTTGTGAGGGTTTTCAAAGCATTGACAATCGATTAAGGCAGCCTGAACGTTACAGAAAATGAAACATACAATGTATCATGTCCATTTTGCCATAATCTCAGCCGGCGAGACAACAACTGAACCGTGTTGCTGTTTTTCCCCACTGGCAGTCACATGACGAGGCAGCCCGGATCTATAAAACAGTGGACTGGCTAGCTACACCTGTATTATCAGTGTTCACAGCAGAGCCCTTATGCTCTATAGATCTGTTGTACGGATGTGACGTAAGGGCACATGACGAACAGTTTGCACGCCCTCTCTCGAGCTTCCTTAGCTTGTACAATTAATAAAAAACGAAAAACATAAATATTTAAACGTATTTTAACAGGTGGACAGTTTAATTTATTCCAACAAAAAGTGTATCTACAAAACAAGTCAATGAAAAACGTGTTTCCGGCAGCCGTTTTAATGTGTTGTTATGGCAACGAACCCACCTCCTGTATGTTGTAAACTCACAAACATACAGCAGCTTAGAGTTATACACCTGTCGCCCATTTTTAGACATCTGTAAAATACACAGCTATCCTCGCACCCATGGCCCACTACAGAGTAAGCATCCGGTTTCTTTCTATAGCTGGTATTTGTTTCTGCTCGCTAAATAAATGCTGTAGTTGCTCGTGTGAAGAGTGTGCTAACTAGTTAGCATGGTGAAGCAGTTAACTGCCCTCAGCCGGAGTCTGAAAGTTATTTATCCACAATTGTTTTCTTAATGGATAAACCAGTCAGACGTGTGTTGTTAACCTTCAGTGAGTCAAAGAGTTTGTGATAGTCAAATATTAATCTTGTTTTTCAGGCCCCGGAATCGAAGAGAGAACAGTTTAGAAGATATCTTGAAAAATCCGGTGTCCTTGACAGTATAACAAGCGGTGGGTATAAAAGCTATTCATATCCAGTATTGTAGCATTTAGGGGACAATGGGATGGTTATAAAACCTTTGACCAAGAGGGTCCATCCTGCATGGGAAATGTCAAAGCTGTGTGAAAAAAGGTGCCTATCTACCACCAAAATACTGCTTTTCAGCTGTGAAAGTGATGTTTAAGAACACATTTATATTTAAACTAAGTGCTGATATGGATTTTAAATTATGTAACTATTAGATTAGAATGTATTTTAGGTAAACAGTTAGATTAAGATACGCTATAGGGTATATATACATAAAGTAGGCCTATACTTTATTATTCTAAAAAAAATTGAAATGTCAGCACCAGGTTTATTTATTAAGGGCAAATACAAACAGAGCTCTTCGTTTAGGACTAAGTTATACAAAAAAAGTTTCAGAAACAGCTCAATAATGTGGATGTGGAAGTCATTCTTAAAGGAAGGCAAAAGTGAGGAGTGAATCCTTTGTATTCTTGGGGAATTTTTGGTGTGGTCTCATCACTTTTCTTTATTCTTAATCCTTAATTTGAAAGCTTACCCCTGTAATGGGGCGGGTTACAACAATGGCCCACTTTAGTCATTATGTGATTGATTTGGTAAGACAGGTAACATTGCTAATTGTAGCTCCCACACAAGGAATCCTGAAGTAAGGCACTGAACCAAGAAGTGTTTACCCAACCATCCACTGTCTCCTGTACATTTGCAATCAGTGCATGTTGTTGCGCCTATCCATCAAGTGACATGATATCTCTGTTGTGCTTCTTCATCACTGTTTTGTTTCTCTTTTTTCAGTATTAGTGGCACTTTATGAAGAGGCCGACAAACCTGACAATGCACTGGAGTATCCTTTTCTCATGTGTGCAGCTTTACAGAGCCATTGGGGTTTACAAGGCTAATTTACACTAGCAGCAACCCTCAGACGCGCGTGCACACACCCTTTGACACTGCAGCTCACAATCACTTGTCCCCCGTGCCAAATTCCAGCCTCCTAGGACGAAAACTGTGGTTCCAAAGGAAGCTGTAAAGCTACTAATCACAACTTAAAAACAAGTGTTGGTGTATCAAAATTGATTACCCTGCCCAACCCCAATACAAAAAGGGATAGTGTGTTTTTATGAGAAAATAATGTTAAGAGAAACATAGCATTTCAGTCTCTTCACATATGGACGTGGTACATTGAACACAAATGTATTGAATAAGAATACCCAGTCTATAATTCATGTAAAGCTGAGATATTTGGTCCTATTGTACTTGGGTCTACATGGCAACACAAGTGACTGACTTAAAACACTATCTTTGCTTTCACATGCCACATTTTCTCCATTCATTAAATGCAATGGGAAATCTTCTTGAGAGCATACATTTCCTAACAAGACATTTTTTATGGCACGTCACTCAATGATTAAACAAACATAAATTTAGTTTAGTGTGCTTAGAGATTTTTTGACTCAAGCCTGGTCTAAGGTGTTAGGCTGACTGGACAATTGCTGTGGAAGATATCAGCCAGTCGTTATAAAGCCCAGTATTTCCCCTCTGTTTAAAATGTCAATACAGCTAGAGAGATAAACAGCCATTCAGCTGGTTTTAAAAATCTCTAATTTAGGCAGCTTTTGTCAGATAATTGTGTCATTGGGAATCAGATAAACATTGATTTTCTTTATGTATAGAAAACCAAAGTGTGAAACCACTGCTAGATAATTGAACCCAGCAAGACTGCAGTTTAGCACCATGCTTTAGGTTAATGTACCTTAGTTAGTTGCGTTGATTCCTGGAGAAATCATAATTTTTCTTCACATAATGGCTTTACAGAGAGCGCATGTTGACCTTAACCAGCTGCACAGCTTCATAAAGCTTCACCTCGGAGCGGCCAGTCCAGAGCCGGCCGATGTTGAGACTCTTCGCATGGAGCTGGCTGACCTACAACAGAAATGCAACCTTCTCATGGGGGAGAATAAAGAGCTGAGAAACAGGGTGAGATGCAAGTCTAAATAAAAAAATAACCAGAGCTGCTTGTGCCTTAACGTGTCCTCTAACCCCTGTCTTAATCTCATTTCCAGTTGATGCAGTACGAACCATCGCCAGAAGAGAGAGCAGCAGAGTAGCTGGAGGGGCTTTGTCATGTACAAAATGGAAGGAAATGTTAAGCATTCTTTTTGAAGAATGTGTAAATGTTTATTAAATAATAATGGATGAACCATGAATATAACTTCACTGCTGTTGTTTAACAAGAAGCAACTTATCCTTTGTCATAAATAAAAATGTTTCTTTTACAGAATATGATATCAGCCATTCCCTTGAATTCATACAGTATCTCTATTTACAACCAAAGGATTCTGCTTACATCACACATCCATTAATCTGAAATAAATACATAATAAAAAAGACAACTCTTTTGGAAGGTCTTTTCATTTTTTTTTTAAATATGTTAATGATATTAGAATGCTTTGCTAAGAAAAAAGGGGTCATACAAAATATGTAAGTCAGAGGTCGCAATTTATGTGTGAAGGGAAATCTGAGACTGCCAAGGCACACNTACACCCTGCAGCTTTTTAACCAAAACAGCAGAACACATGGCTGGAGCATGGAGCAGTGTCCGTTGCTGGAACCTGAGGTGAAGCCTCGTTTTTCATCACATGCTCCAGCCATGTGTTCTGCTGTTTTGGTTAAAAAGCTGCAGGGTGTAGGATTGGTTTGTGCCGACTTGGATGTGGGTTCTGGTTTTGAGCCGTTCATAACGGAAGCCGTTGTAACAGTAGTCGGTAGTGACAAGTATGTTCCGATTAAGGTGTTGCGTGACACAGCAGCTAGATTCTCATTTATTGTTGAGTCAGTGTTGCCTTTTTCGTCAGAGACAGAGACGGTGGATTTTTTGCTGATGAGGGGCATGGAGATGGGCTTGATTCCTGTGCGACGTCATACAATATTGCTGGATTGTGAGCTGGTGCAGGGAGTTGTGTCTGATTTTGGGCAACAATCTCGCTGGTAGTGCTGTGTGGGCAGGTGTGCCACCGCCTGTGGTGGTTTCCAGGCCGTTGGCATCTGGGGAGCAAGATGAGAGCGGTTTGCAATTTCCAAGTGTGTGCTGTTTCCAGTTTGTGCTGTTTCCAGTTTGTGCTGTTTCGCGCGCACAGAGCTGTAGGATGTCTACTGACCCGCCTGTTTCGGAGTGTAGAAAAAGTGGTGTTGAACAGGTGTTCTCACTGCCTGATCTCCCTTCGTCTGTGTCAAAGGAGGAGGAAGACAAGGAGACTCTTCTTCCTTCATAGATCCTGGATATATTCGAGGAGGGTCTTGCTCAACTTGTTCAGGACCCTTTACTCTGTGATCTGCAGATGGAGAGATTATGCCCATAGTTGTGGTACAAAATGCATCCGTCTTGGATCTGAAGAAGGCCATTCGCAGATTCATGGAGCTGAAACAACAACGTGAAGGCGGAGTGAAACAAGTCAGCTGGGGATATGTTTGGAGATCTTTTCTGTTAGTATTTCAAGGGGAAAGGCTTGACGAGGACAAGATGAGGCTTAAGGACTATCGGATCAGAAACATGAACGAAGTGACATTTATCAAAAGACACGTGAAAAAAGTCCATACTGGATACACACGATGGTCAATATTACACAGGAGGATGTTGGTTTGTCGTGGATCCCTTTGGGGCCCCGTCTTAAGGGGGGGGGGCTGTGATGCCCCTTTGGGTTCATCTAGATAGGGTGTGGCTATGCTGTCTTGATTACCTTGATTGCAGTAACTGAGGGCACCTGGNCCTTTCAAGTTGTGTGTTCGAACCGGAAACAGGCGGGGAAACGATCGTATAATAAAGCTAACTTTACTCGTCTAGCGGGGTGACCCGAATATTGATTTATGTGTCCGGTGGACGCTGTGTTTTTGATCGGACCTCCGTAAACAGTTGTGAAGAGCCGTAGTCGAGGAGGGCAGAAGCAACAAGCTTCAGGTTCAATAACCAACTTTAGCTTAAATGACTGGAGAGAGGCGAGCTCTTCTTGGGAGGCCGTTGCATTTATTTAGCTGTTCTTCTGTTTCTTTTAAATGGCACTTCATATGAAAAAGGTTGCTGACCCCTGCCCTATAGGCACCTGGTTTTGGTTGAGTATGTTATGGGTTTTCTCAGTTGCTTCACTTTGTGCACTTCAACACTCTCACACTCATACATGTCCATGCAATCCTCACCCTGCATTTACACTACTGATACCACTGACATCCACACCTCATGCTTCATTTGTTTTGCACTTAATTAATTTGGCTAATTTGAACTTCTTGCTTTAATAAACATCTTTTGTTCAATCGTTGATATGGTGTGTCCCCTTTGTTGTGGCCTTTTGAGCTAGGTCATAACAAGGGTAAAAATAAGTGATGCAGCACACGCAATATCAGTAAAATAAAGCATGTTTTGAACATTAAAGCATGTAAACATTTCACAGTAGAAGCAAAACTTCAAATAAGAAGTCTGAAAATGGGCGTCATAGGGCCCCTTTAAGCTTTTACACTTGTTTAATATCTCAAAGCAGGGTTAGCTCCCAGATTTCAGCATTCTCTTTCTGCAGAGACCACCTGCGGATGTCACACAAGCTTAGCTGAAAATTCACTCACCAAAATGCAACAAGAGTAAGGAACTAAAAACACAAAAGTCCCTGAATCACCTTGTCCATTTCGGCTAAATTTCACCTACATTTTTTGGGAAAAAACATATAGGCAGATTAATTAAACTTGTTTTGTCCATAAGCAAAAAAAGAATAATACTGAAAACAAATTAATATAAGGAAAAATAAGTGTTGCCTGGCTCTGATGGTTGATCCCATGAGTTCTCTTTGGCAGTTCATGTTAAAGTACAAAAAACAGGATGCAGGAAGAATTTCTTTATATTGAATGGTGCACACAACCATGAAAAAACATTCCTCTCCATTTTCAGGCTAAAATAATATTATAAATGTATTGACTGGTGTTTATATTCTTTATGCTGAGGTTTACATTAATAAAATAAATTCACCTGAAGACTTAGTGCCTTAGGTTTTCTATGGTTGTCAGCACCATTTAATATTAAACAAAACGTCCTGGATCCTGTTAAAAAAAGGAAAATGATGTAACATTTGACCACCTTAGGCTTTATATTTAATCCACCGCCAAAGCTGCTGCAACCTGTGCTTGTTGCAGATTTTCAGCTGCTTTCAGGATATTCAGCAGGCTCACAACAGCCACAGGAGTGTTGTGGAGGTTATTCTGTAATACCGGGTCGAGAGAAAACTCCCATCAGGCATAAAAAGAACATGAGAATAGTCTCGGACTCATTGCTTTATAAACGGCATAAAGAAGCCTCCATTCTCCCTGGGAGGTGAAGGACTTGCTGGGTTTAAACATAAATTCATAAAAGATTGGATTCAGAGGAGATATCTCAATGGTTTCGGGAGACTGGGGTAGATGAGAACAAAGTGCTCTCGGATGTGTAGTAGACGCAAAGCTGGTGAATATAAACCAGCTGGATACATCTGAGCCTCGCCACCACTGATCTCTAGCTGCTAAGTCAATCTAAAAGTCAAACACATTGACTCCACACTCTTAAATACTAATATAGCAGATGCCCTGTTCTGCAGCTATTCCCCACACTGCATCCACAGTGTGTTTTGCACGCGTCTGTGCACGTGCCTATTCCGTTTAAATAAAGCACAAATCACTGCGTTCACAGGTGTGGCCGTCACTGCCTGTTAACGTGTTCTTGTTTATAAAAAGACCTGGTAGAACGCTTTAGCCGAGGAGACACTACTCTCATCAAGATGTCTGGCAGTGCTGTGCAGGGACCACACCGAGCCTGGACCAAAGCCACTGAGAAGGAAGAAGCTATAAATCACTGTTCAGTCAGGCCAGGGACAGATGTAGACATATACAGTCCCCGTCTGCTGTCACTGAACTCCCCTCATAACTGCCTACAGCTTTACATACACGCGAAACACACATGTGCGTTACATTCACACACGTATTGGAGCCTGCGGTCAACAAGGATCCAACACCGTCAACTGGGTCTGAATACAAAAAAAGTGGTTTATGGGCCTAATTCAGACGTCAAGGGCATTGTATTTTTGATTTACGGAGACCCTGTGGCCCGATTGTGATGTATTGCAGAGGCGCGGGATTTTACATTGTGATGAATACAGTTGGATGCGAGACCAGATAAATTCTGAAGACACTTTAGGGGATGCTGTATGCCAGGCGTTCAGCCTCAAAGGTTGCCAAGGAGAAGCCAAACCATTACTTTAAAAAATATAATTTTTTATAATGTATTCTTCCACAAGCCACGTCATACAATCCCACATTTTTGAAAAAGGGCTAAGAGGGAGGACAAATTTTTTTTTACATCGTGGTGTAATATAAAGGAAGAAAATAATAAGTCCACCTGGAGGATATTTGAATTGAAAAAGGTACCAGAAAAACTGGATTTCTAAAGGCCAGCTGGGGTTTCTATTCCAATGCACGTGGCATGGCAATATGTAACAGGCGCACTATATATAGAAAGAATAATAAGTCTGCAACTTGCCAATTGATCGTCAGTCTTTCCGCTTCCATATCACCTCTCCTGCCACTTTTTTATTTCTCCACACTCCCCTTTCCTCTCCCTCTCCATCAGCACTGCAAATGTGTTGGTATGCATGATGTTTTGAGCGGGCACAGGAGGTGATGGAAGAACCTTGATGTGTTATGCGCCTGAGAGATAGAACAGTGAATGCACATCATAAATCCAAATAACTAAACAGTCCTATCTGAAAAGGTATACATGCAGAAAGAATGTTAAACGCATGAGTGGCACTGATTGTGCAGCACTGAAATGTGTATCATAAATCAAACATCACAGGTTTAAGTGAGGTTAAGCGGACTGGAAGCACCCACTTCTTCTGATATATGTGCTTTGGAATGAATCGATGCTTATAGTCCGCTTATGTGGCGGAAGGCTTGCCGTCAGAAGGAGATGATAATACGTGCATACAGTTTACCATCATAATACAAGGTAATCTTCTTAAGGCCAGCTGATCTGCAGACAAAGGGAGACTTGCAAGGGACAAGCAAAGCCACTGTACCTTATCCTCATCATCCCCCCACAACAAGACAAACAAAAAATGAAGACACATGTACTGTAAGCATCTGGACATACTGTAGCAGGTAATGTGCAGCAATTTGAGACACCAGCCGACCTTAACCCCGAACACAATCTCCCTATTCATCTACAGACTGTGTAAATCCCCTTGGGGGCTTGGTAGAGAGTCTGTGGACCTACATCTGGCCTCATATGATTGGGCCAGGAAGCTCTCAGATCTATTACACAATGGTGTCACATCTCTGCCACATCTCAGCATCACATGCATCATGATGGCAAACTGAAGGGCAGTTAACAGATTTCAACTTAGTTTTAAAAAATAATAGTGTAGTGCAGGTGACATTGTCCCTGTGGAAGTTTGTAAATATTTGAAGATTGTGCAACTCGCAATTGAGTCCCTTTGCCAATGTGAGAACTAATGTGCCTTTATCGACCGGGAAGTAAGAATGTGGAGGGTACAGCAGCGGACCAGAATGCAAATATGACTTACACAAACTCGGTAGGCCAATGTTCTAGGGGTTCCTGTTTAGCCAGTTGAATGTTTATAGTTATTTACTGTTTAATTTGCACTTTGAATTGCGAGAAATTAGTTGGAGTTACAAAATAATGGCTCTGAATATGAATGCAGAGGGCTTCTGAGATTGCATTTCGGCCAGAGTGTTCCCCCTTATCAACTTTTGCTTAATACCACTTGAAATACAAACATAAACACGAATGGTTCTTACCAAAACTGTGACCCATTCCCTACAGATATTGCATTCATATGCAGACATCTGTTTATATAGATTTCCTTAACCTTTACTGAGTTTTGCTCTATTTTTTTAATCATCATTTGGCCCATGCATCAAAGTAATGATTAATGTTGTATAGAATAGAATAGACTCGGAGGGATGAACCCCTCTTTAATGGTCACACATGCAGAGCTCACAGCACAAACAGACGTTACCTGTAAGCTAACTATAATTGATTGACTTTGAATGACTAAAACATTTGTCTTATTTTCTCTTTAAATCCATTTGTTGCTGCAACCGCAATCTTTCCACGGCCTTAACCATACTAGCTACTGAAAAACAACTGTTATTGAATATTATGTGGGGTTTTTCACACTCAACCATAATGGACGTTCTTGCCTGGTGATGGAGCTTTGAATACCGATATGGAGATTGTGGTGTGAGCCCCCTTTACGCCAGTAAAGGTATGCAGAGTATTTAGTATTTGATTGTCATTAAAAAGGCATTGTGACCTAGCACACAATGAACCAGGTCAGCATCCTTTTGTCAAAGACTGCGAGGTGAAAGGTCTTCTCTGATCCCTTTTGATCCTTGGCATTAGTAGCAATATTCAACAGCACATAGACAACCCATCTGTCTGTCTACATGGTCCTCACCACCCTCCATCTCTATCCCAACAGACACACACACATACACACACACACACACACACACACACACACACACACACACACATACACACACATTTCCAGCCTAGATTAAAGCTGCCAAAGACCTATATCACTACATAATCCTTTGTTTGAAAGAATTTTAGCATCTCAAATCACAATAGTGTCAACATCATCGCCCGGATGGCATTTTGTGAAAAGAATAAAAAAGATTTTATCAGTTTTATTCAACAGAGAACATTTCATTTAGATGGTTGTGGCGGAAATAAGATAACATATATGAATGAGGTCTTTATTGTCAGAGGATTAGCTCGGAGGTGAGTGTACATTCATAGTGACATTAAGAGGAACATGAAGAAGAGCGTTTGACTCAGATGGGCCAACAGCTACATAACAGTCATGAATCTGAGGAAGGCATGAATTAAGCTGAATGGATGAAAGAAGTCTGGAATTATCGCATAGTCATACACCAGGAGGCACACACGCACACTCCATTAGGGTTTGACAGAGGGCACTGCCACAAAAAAAGACCCTGGAAATCTCACATTAATCCTGACTCACCCTTCTAGCCCTGCACACTAAGGGACACACACACACACACACACACACACACACACACACACACACACACACACACACACACACACACACACACACACACACACACACACACACACACACACTAGTGGATGCCCTATCACCTCACCATGGCGACACATGGATTTCTTTGGAAGCCATGGAAAATTATAACACCCCTACCTCACCTCTACTCACACACTGTAATGTGCTGGTGGTATATCCAATTGAGCCAAGGTGTGTGTTGAAAAGCTCACAGTCCAGGCCATTCACTGCGAGCAAGTTAGTTACTTTTCTAGTGGGAAACTAGAAAAAAACAACTGAAGATAAAGAATGATGATAATTTATCAAAAATACGCCAACAAAAATGGCTTACTGGAGAGATAAAGATTCTGGGACTGCTTTTGGGAGGGGCAGCCATTGAAATTATCTGGCAAATTCAATTAACAGCAAGAGTCTCGGTTGTTTCAACAAGTCCTCAAATGCAGAGCCGGCCTGACCCATTAAGATAAGCGGCCGCTTAGGGCCCCGCAGCCACTAAGGGGCCCCCTAGCAACAAAAACAAATCTCGGTACACCGTCACCGTGATAAGTATGTTTAATTAATTGTGTTAATATGCCTAGATTGCCAACTCTCAAAGTCATGTATTATATTATTGAGTCTATAATATAATACATTAAACCGTGCTTTACCTTAACCTCATTATGACACTAGAGAGGACGGCAGGATTGTAATTTCCCGTGTTCAGTGAATGCAACAGAGGCAAGACATCAGACCAACCTGAGAGTTGAATGGAAATAAACATCTGTCTAAGTTGTGGCTCACACAACAACCCCAGAGCCACCACTTGAGCCAGGTAAACAAGGTATGTNTTGCAGCAGTCTGCATAGATTTGGTACCCCTGCTGGTCTAAGAGTGAGACAAACTCATTCAGTTAAAATTCATTCAATTATGTCTGCCACCTTATATATTTATATTAGGGATGCACCGAATATTCGGCCACCGAAAATTATCGGCCGAAAATAGTTAAAAGAAAGCCGAAAGGGTTCGAGCACCGAAAAAATATCACCGAATGTCAGAGAACAGGGTTACTTGGTAAGCTAACGTGTTGTTGTGATGACGTAATCAAAACGCGGCGACAAGCACGGCGCGCGACCATGCTCGCGGCTGGCTCACAGCCAACATGTCTGCGCTTGGAGATATTTAAAAATATCAGAGAAAGAGGCGCGGATTGCGATTTGTAAAACGTGTTCAGCTGACATTTCTCGAGGGGGTGTAACTGCAAAGACTTTCACCACTTCGGGATTACTCCACCACTTGAAATCAAAACACCCGGACAAATATGCGGAGTAAGATCAAATCACAAGCACTGACAGGGAGACTGTTCAGCGCTGCCTCTCATGTGCTTGATGAAAGAGGAACAGACTTATGGCTGATAAAGCAGAGAAGCTACTGTTCATTAAAAAGAACCTCCCACTTTTCCTTAATAAGTAGACAAGGCTGGCTTATCATAAGCTTATCTAGTTCTACATGTCTACTCTATACCCACTTTCTCGAACAATTTTCATTGTGAGTTATAATTCACCATCTCAGGTTATCATTAGGGGGAAATGACAGCAGCACAGTGTTCAATATATTGTACTTTCGGTATCTAAATGATACAATGTTGTTTACATTGCTCATGAGGACAGACCCCCTTATTTGCAGATTCTTGAAATTGTAATTTAATTTGTAATTGATTGTGGATTTTGTATCCAGTTTTCACTTTATGTATCTTTATACAATGTTTACTACTTTGCTTATGAGGACAGACAGCCTTATTTACAGATTCTTGAAATTCAATTGTAATTTCATTTGTAAATAGTTACATTCATGTGGATTTATCCAGTTTGCACATTTGTATGCATGCACTTATAGGTGCATTTGTTGTTGTTGAAGGCCTGGCTGTTACAGTCTTTATTTACACTATCTTGTTGTAGGCCTACTGGCCTAGATGTTTATGTAGTTTTAAAGTACCTTGGCTTTGTTCTGAATGCACTTTGTTTTAGTTATCCAACAGAGAAAAGAAAATGCACTTGACTTGGAATTAATGTACTGTATGCATTCAAAAGTGCTGAATAAATGTTTTATGGACCCATAATAGTGATTATTATTTAAGTTAAGTTAAGTTTTGCCATAATCAGGCAGCTGAACAACATTGGTAAAAAATGTATACATTATATATAATATTATATATATATTTCTATTAATCATTTTCGGCCTTTCGGCATTCGGTTTTCGGCCAACTGTTTTCTATTTTCGGTATCGGTTTCGGCCAAGAATTTCCCATTCGGTGCACCCCTAGTTGAGAGATGTATCCATAGAAATCTTCATTTAGCTCTCCAAGTGCACCAGATTGATGCTTTTAACTTCAATATTTAAAAAAAAAATCTTCCCAGGGGAGCATGCCCCCAGACCCCCCTAGAGGAGGTTAGGTCCACGGTGTTTACATGGTTATTTATACAATATGTGTCCTTATGCTAACATCATAAGACAAAAGTTGGTTCCGTGTTGAGTGTAGTGAGAACGCACGCGGGGGGGGCCCAAGCCAAAGCTCGCTTAGGGCCCCCATAAGTCTAGGTCCGGCCCAGCTCAAATGTATACGACCAAATAGGTTGATTCTTCCGACCCTCTAATACGACCAACCGAGTCGTTTCTTGTAAGCGAACAGTCTCCCCATGTCACGTGATCGTGAACTTTCCGAAGTGAAAACTAAAAAACATGGCGGACACTTACCTCAGGTGGTTGCTAGTAACGCAGCTCTCGTTTACTGTCTATTGATTTAGTGATATTGTACATCCATGGATATATGCAATACTCAACTAATAAACAACAGTTTGTCTTTGTTAAAACCCCCAGCGGGATTATCTCTGCAACGGGGAAGGCATAGGATTCACTTTCAACTGCATCGTATAGCTCAGCGCCACACCTCCGTAACACATGGTGCTGCTTATTTTTACCTTTTTCATGCGATTTGTCATCTATTCTAGAAAAATAATGTTTTTTTCCGGGAGTTCAAGAAGCGTACAAGCCGTGCTTCCAGGGTTGTGAGAGCTGCGTCACCTTAGGTACTATTTATACGCAGAGAACATAAATAATCTCCGTAATATCTATTAAACTATAGACCTTACATATCCACAGGACGTAGATTCTGAAAGTAAAATATACAATTCTCGCTAGACATATAATCAAAAAGCATTATGAAGGCCAAATTATCCTACAATTTCAGATTTTCCACTGAAAAAAGCAGACTGTCCTCAAAGGTCACATGATTATGATCCGCCTGAGACAGCTGCATGCACAACAACCTACAAAACACATTACAGGAAGAGGGGAAAACCCTAAAAAGAAAATATGGACCCTATAAAACTAAAGCACACTGAAGGTTTTAAGGGTTATATCAATATTATATTCCACACATCGTAGCTGGTGTGACGTGAACTTTAAAATTAATCATGTTATTATTAGTTACCGTACATTGTTTTCTTTAATCAATGTTTATTTAATTCTGACAGAAAACAACATTTTCTGAGCCATATTTTAGATTGATCCCACATTGGTTATAGAAACTCTTTCAAAAGGCTCCTGCTCATCTCAGGCATGTCGATACCTCCCTGTGAGAGATGGTTTTGATTCGGTAACCTTGTGTAAAAAATATGTTATCTGCTTTGCACCAAACCCCAGGCTGTTTTAATAGCAGTTAGATATCTCACATTTTTGATTGTATTACATGACGCACTAAAACAGCGGGGAATGTGAATTATAGGATGCCAAAGGATGGGAAGGGATGACATGTAAATTGGAAAAATAAACAACTAAAATACAACCTGTAAGGCATGCAGAGACATTTACATACAGTAATCACATGAAGTGTTATTAGGGGGGGGGACATATACAGTGTGGAATTGTTTGAGTTACAGTATACAGCTAAATGGATTACTGTGGATTTACTGCATACAGTATATTATTTACATAGGAAATACAAATCAATGGGCCTCATGCAGGTAGTGACATACTGTATACAAATATATTTCCTCTGATTTTGTTCGTGCCCAAGCTTTGTTCTTATTATATTATTGATTTATGTGATTCACCAATGTCTTACAGCCCACTCTCTTCAGTCTACATACAAATGACACGACTTTGCAAAGGCGTGCAATAGATACGCAGAAGTCCGATTTTGCGTGCATATGATACTCCCACGTTACGTTTGTTATGAACGTATCTTAAATGCGTTTATTTTCTACATATCTTTGCCCTTTATTTAACCATAACCCAATAAGCTGCTGTGTCGTTTATTGCACCGCAAACATTAAAACTGTCATTGGAACGGTGATCAAGCCTGAAGCCACAGAGCTCTTTATTTTAATGTTTGAGGTGCAATATCAGCGTATCATATGCACGAAAAATTTGACTTCTGCGTATCTATTGCACGCCTTTGCAAATTCGTGTCATTTGTACGCAGACTGTGAGACCGGGTTGCTTATTTTTGCCATTCTCTTATAACAGTCAAAATTGTGGTCCAAAGCACTCTTTGATGGATCTGTTAGTTATTTTCCAATTACATATACAGTAAGAAGCACTTCCTTATTCTCTAAATCCATTATTTAGTTCTACCTTATAATGATTAATACCATAACAATGAAATCCATAATGCTTTGCAAAACGATTGTTTTGTGTGGTGGTACAGACTGTTTCAGAGGCTTTGAATGGACTCAGCAGATCACATTTTAAGGAGTTTTATCCACCGACAGAAGAATAAATTGAAAAAGGCATTCAAGGAAAGATTTCTAAATATTATAAAATTGGTTTCAAAGAAATACAATTGTTGTTCTTTTTGCCAATTGAAATGCCACTTTTAGCTGTTGTATAAGCCTGTATGTTCTCATAATCCTGTTTTAGGAGAACTAACATGTGATTTTCAATCAATCCGGCACAAAGGGCTTACACAAATGTGTGAAACCAGGTCATGTGTCTATAAGCAGGGATAAAATAGCAGATACAAACAAATACAAATTGGCCTTCGTCTTCCATTATCAGCACTCCTGATGACTCCCGCGAGTCTCGGCGGCTCATACACTCAGAGGTTGATGTCATGAACCGTTTAAACTGAAGCTGCACAGAGACCCATCAGCGTGTTAAATGTGTGCTGGGAACAGATTTAGAAGATTTAGGGTAATGGAATAATCACTGTGAAGGAGCACGGTGGAGCGGAGTCATGCGAGACTAGTTGTGGCGACCTTGAATTTCGTCAATACAATCAACTGAGTCTATCTCTCACAAAACAACACATGGCGTGTTGCCTTTCACACAAGTTCAAATCAAACCCAATCCCTCTTCTGATTACAATGCATAGATTTTATACCAGACAGAGGTGAATAAAGACAATAACAGTGACGGAGCTTGGAAAATGTAGACAAAGATCAAAAGGAGCACTGTGAGTTAATGTGTTGTAAAGGAAGAAAAAAAGCGTTTAAATCGGCTCGATTCCACAGCCCTTATCTCCGCGAGAGATATGTTAACCTTTGAAGTCCTTTTACAGTCATTATGAGCAGAGCTGAGACATGTTCCACACATGATTAGCTGATATTAGGTGTCCCTAGGGCCATGTGCATAGTGCAGTGCATACATACACGGCTGTTTTGGCCATGTCATTTTGTAGATGTGTATCTGTGATGGAAGCTGTCTGAGTGGTATGTCATTGTGTTGTCACTGAGGAGTCGATAGAGCCGCTGGGAGCGACAGAGACACGCAGGAGTGGGGGGGCAAAAGCGTGTGGGTGGCCATGGAGGTGAAAAGGTCAGCTCAGTGTTGTCCTCACCCACTGGTCCTAATAGAGTATCTGTTTTTCTCAATCAACAGGGACTGTGTAGGAGTGACTGGAGGGCAGCTTTACCACTCAAAGACAGACACACACACACACACACCCCCACACACACCCACACCCACACCCACACACACACACACACACACACACACACACACACACACACACACACACACACCTTCTCTCCAACACTAATTTCATGCTTTCACCATCTTTCCTTGTTGCTTGTTTTCCACCTCTGTCTCCCCCGCCCCTCCTACTCTCTACTTCTCGGAGTTGGATTTGTGATCTAAGATCAGTGTGGCCGTAATGCCCTTCTCAGTAGACTGACAGATGATACAGCCTGCCCTTTGGGCTCCAGTCGAAATGGCTACAGATCAATACCCGAGCTGGTTGCCTGTCAGCATTCACACAAACATGTATGCTCCCTTACAGAACGCACACACAAGGCATCCAAGTGCAAAAGCTAGCATCAAAGCTTATCTGAGCCGGCTGGCATTTACCGGTACAGGACCTGGATGTGAGCAACACAGCATGAGGGGACATTCCCGGGATAGTTCCCGGCCTGGAGGGGCAGCGGGGTTGGAGGATGACGCAGCTAGAGGAATTCTGCTTACAGATTCCCCTGACCCTGCCGGCTGGTTAAATTAAGCGCTTTGGATGGACAGACTGGCTGACTGGGCAGACAAAGCAACAGGTTGAAGGAACAATCAAAAGGTTGGAGTGTCTGTAAGGAGTGTGTGTGGCAACTTAAACCCTGTAGGAATAGTGTGTGTGTGTTGTCATTTATGAGTGACACCTTATTCTGTGGTGCTAATTGTGGTTTTGGTGAGGCTTCATTAGCATTCAACATAACTGTGCATTTGGCTAATTTCCTTTTCTTTTTTTTCTATATCAAGGAAATAAGTAGAAAATATGTAAAATGATTGAAAAAAAGACTAATAACGCTGCGGATATTCATTGATTACTGGTATAAGTTAACTTCTTGCCTTTTTACATAATATGATGTGGTTATTTAACACCTGGACTGAATAAAAGGTTAGGATGGATTCTTTTTTTTCAATAGACTTCTGATGAGTTCCTCAACATCAGACTCCACTCAGGCACACAGGCGAAGTAATTACTTTCCTGGGTGGAGGAATTAGAAATCTCTCTCACTCCCAAACATCATTCTCTAGCGCTTTATTAGAAAACGCCAATGACATACAAATGTTGTGAACACTTTAGAGGCATCCTTAAGAGACCGTTACTCATATTTATGGTTTTATTCTTCATTTATATTCATTCAGAGAGCAGATCATCATATTGCATTGTTACGAGACAACCAATTCATACACCATACATGCAAGCACACATGCAAATAGTTGCATACAAAATGCAACAATGTTTACAATACAATCCTTTGTAGAGAAACCAATTTCATGTCAAATGGAGGCTCTTGGGTACCCAAACTGAATTGTTCATCCATTCTAAATATACAGTGCTTCTCTCTGCAGGCTCACACAATCTTGTAAATAAATGACCTATGTAAATAAACTTTCTCTAAGATGGAGCCTGTATTGCCATCATTCCGTTGTGTATTGCATCACTGATCACTCCCCATGAATAAAAATGACAGATGTACAATATAAATAATACAACCACATATTTGACACTCAGAATTACAATGACAGCCCCCACACTCAACGTGTCTGCCACCTCCCTCTCTCGCCAAGCAGGCGGTAATTTATTGCCCCTCCGCCATTGCAGAGTCAATCAATAGCCAATTAAAGACAGACACATAAGTTCTCCAGTGGCCACCACCATCGCTGTTTGGCCAGGGAAATGAATATGTAAATGTTTCTCTGGCGGAAAGCATCAGTCAGTATCTTTCAGCGAGCACAACAGGAGGGATATCAATAACACCCACCACACGCCCCTACACCTCCAAGTACTAGTCTGCAAGGCCACTAATGGTCAGAGAGGCCCTAAGGATCTGTTACCCGAGGCTGGAAGGTTGAGAAACCTACAAGTGTGCCCTTGTCCGTCAATATGAGTTAATGATATATGCCAGATGAAGGGCAGCAAGGCCATAATTATTGATGTAAAGAAAAGGAACACTTTATTAAACCTTTTTATTTATGCAAATTGTTTCACTCGGTTTTTTTTTTACACAAAAATATGTATATGTATTTATTGAGAGATGTTAGATTGAGAGACCGCACATGGATAGGCGCCTGGAGCAGTTGGGTTGTTGGTGCCTTGCTGAAGGCAGTATCCCGGGGGTTACCACTCCACAACCCTGAACCGACGGAGGTCCTGTTCCTATCGAAGTCCCCACTAACTGAGCTACTGACGCCCAGCAAGCAACATATACACTGCTGAACAGCCAGGTTGCCAAATGCTCTGTTGTCGTTTTTTAGCCCTAATTGCACATTTAATCACACTGAGCACTAACCTCACAGGCGTCATGGTCCCTCTCTTTCTCAATCAGTCTTTTTCTGCTTCACAGAAACTCTTTAAAACCTTCCAAGGTGAGAAAGAGGACCATCGGGAAACAACTGGTTCAGTCAATCCCTGACAATCTTAAGGAGATGTGAAAATAGCCACAGTATGGAGATATCAAAGTCAGAGCCAAAACACAATAGCTTCCCTGCTGCTGTGCAAACATGCAAAACATTGTGGCTACTTTGCATTATATTGTGTTGCTATGTCATTAATATGCTTTGATATGCAATTCAATTAAATACAAATGATGATAAACATAATTACTTGTTAATCCTGTATGTACAATATACATCTTAATTAAAGCTTAGGATGAAATGAGATCCACAGTATTGCACATTTATTTAAAAATATGTTCAGGATGTCTGTTATGTGCTGCCAATACTATAATTAATGCAGCGAAACAAAAACAAAGATGGCCCCATTAACAGTATATTGATTCTTCAAGGAGAAAATCACTTTATTTTCAAAAAGGACTAATTAAATGAGGCTATACTTAAAACCATTAAAGTGTTAGTGGAGTGCTGGTGCATTAAGAAAGCACTGTACTGAAGTAGCATTTGGTGTGCCTCACGCCCCTCATTTATCTGATTAGCTGTGAACAAATAATAACGAACACAAAGAGTTCATTCTGTACGGTCAGCACGTTTACTTCGGATATAGACTATTAAGTGGTAACACTTCTGTACTTTTGTTTAATTGAGTACACTTATGAAAGCAGAGCACCTTCTATCTTTATGTTGTGCTATTTTGTTTTTATAAACCAATTATTTCCGAACAGAGGTACTTGTAACCCAGATGGGGACAGGAAGTGAGTTTGCATGACGCCATTGCAGAGTGAAATAACTAGTATGAACACATTTTTGATTTAATTGAAAGCAGTTAAAGTGACAGCTGTTACACCTGAACATGTGAAACTGCGCAGAGGAGTTTAAATAGTGAGAAAAAAGCATAAAATAAATGGTTAGCTAGAAAGTAATCGTTGTTAACAAAAAGTTAGAGTTGAAATAGTTAGCAAATTACATACTGATGCCTCTTTCAATGGAAACTCCTCTAGAAACAGTGAAACATGTATTGAGGGCCAGAGCAGCACATATAGTAATCAACCGTGCCGAATGTAAAGCGTTGCAGTGTAAGAGATGCACTGTAGACGTGAGAGCGTGATGTGCAACACACAAAACCTTGACCCTTTCAGTCCTAACCCCCTGTGAATAATCACGTTCCTTGGAACTTTCCACCTCCATACGGGGCCTCTTGAACACTCATCCCCCTGCATGAATAGCATTGAAGCCTCTCGCTCTCTCCCCATCTCTGTCCCTCTCGCGCCACACATTCCTCTTTCTACTACCTCTGCCACCACAGGCGCCGTCCAAGAGCCTGACAGTTCAGCCCTGCTTTGATCTCAAGGCACAGGTTATCTATTGCCTTGCTAATTTTAGTTAGCCCCTTTAAGCTTCTCTTCTCTTTGAAGAGCAGGTACCATGCAGCAGGGAGTCCTGGGTGTTTATCAGTGTGGCCCCTTACACTTCCAGGGAAAAGGGATTCACCCTCACATCTACAAGGGGCTACTGGAATCTGGACAAGATTATCCACTTAGCTACATCTTAATAAAGTCCCAGAGCATAGCAATCCGAGGTGCAACAGTGTGAGATAAAGTGGTTTTCCATCAGATGGGTTTGCTTGTTGAATAAATATAAACACGTACAGTAAGGACCAATACACATGAGGATGTGGAGGAGGATTGTGTGGAATCCTGTTGGGTAATTAGAGGCAGGCAGTTTCATTTTGCTGTGATTTAAACAGATTGCCGTAGCAGATGGAGGACGGGTGTGGCAGGTACAGTCTTACCTTTCTTAGGAGGATGAGAAGTAAGAGGAGAGGCTGTCCGCACCTCAAGCTTGGGAGAACAAGAGTCTGAAAAAAAAAACAGTCAGTCAGTCATTTTCTCAAACATTTGTGTTTAAAATATTGTTATTTTCATCTCATAAAAACAGGAAGTTAAAACTTTATATCTAAACAGATCAGTTTTTTTAAATCAAACTTAAGCATCCACTGCCCATCTCATGTTTGTTTACAGCAGATACATTTATTTCTGGGCCAGCTGTTCTGAGTCTCCCTCAAGACAATATGGCCCTTCGACTCTGACCTTGCATGCTCAAACAGAAGGCCACGTAACAACACGAGCAAGAGGCAACCTGTTATAGGTGAAAGGGCGCATGTCCCACCTATGTGGCAGTCACATATGTTATTCCCTTTTCTTCATCATCCAATGCTTTTTGTGTTCAGCACACTTCTGAGATCAAACACGTGCAGGAGTACACAAAACACACGGGGCACAAAGCCGATGAAAGCTACACACAGAATATCAGAGCGCTGTTCCTGCTCTCCAGCATGAATGATGGTTCTCCAGGACCACCTTCAGATGAGAGGACCAGGAGGTGTCTGCAGGCTGATTTAGCACCTCAATCTCCTACGAGAGGGGTCACTTTTCTCACTCCAGGATGACTTACGAGGGCACAGTCGCTGCTTTAGTTTCCATTTTATTGTGAGGAATGGTGGCTAAAGTTTGCCTCTATCTGTTGCATAAGCTCAAAGAGGCCACCGCTGGTGCCAAAGGGGCTATTTCTGTATGTCAATGTCATGTTCTCTGCAAGGAGAGCAGTTTTACTTCTATATGTCTCCAATTTCTTTCACATTCCATTGAAGGTTAATCTTTCTGAGATTTGAAATGTTCATATCTATACGCAGGAAGGAGGAGCGGCTCTGGGGGGCCATGCAAAGTCAATTCAAGCCTAACATCTGAGGCTTCTGAGTTTCATTGATAGGAAGTAATAAGCACACACTGTTTCCTACTAGTCAGGTGTGAACTTCTCGATGATAGCCATGACGTCAATTGTCTTACTTTGATTTTGTCCTCATCTTTTCAGAACCTCTTTTCATGACCAACACATTTATTGTATGGAGGCAGTGACACGACTGAATGATTTGGCTTCAGGGTTTTCAATTTCAATCAAAAGATACAACGTCAAAAGACCTAAGGTGAGTGAGGAGAGTGGAAAGCATTGCGAGGCTGCTTGTGCAGGAAAAACGGGAGAAAGGAACAAAAAGAAGGTAAGCAGTGAGGGGAGAATGAGAATAGTGATTGTGTGGAAGGAGATGAGGATTGATAGATAATAAAAGGGAACAGAGGGATAGCAAGAGGACGAGAGGAAAACACAGAGGGATCAATAGAGCTGGACCACGCTAACCATTATACAGAACTAACTAGAGAGTGACACAGCAGACAAGAACAAGACAGTTGTTTCCTCCCATTAGCAGGCAGAATTAATTAGGACTCCACTATGTAGCAGGACAAATATAATTACATTACATCATGAGTCCTCATTATTACGAACTCGCTCACATCCTGTTACCCTGGGGACTGAGGACAGCCAACTGGACAGCCAACTCTAAACAGTCACCACGAAAAGAAAAAAAGACAAGATGGCTGTCAGCATTCATTTAGCACAACACTAGGAGGAAAGCATTTCCACAGTAAGTCACACTCCGGAGATAGATGTTGAATTCTGGTCGTCAGGCATCCCACAGCGGAGTTAGTAAAGTTCCTATAGCTATAAACAGAGTGTAATTTGGCTTGAGATGTAATCACTCCATATGAGCTATATTTACCATCTGTGGCCTTTTACCCTGTTTGTGTGTGTATACAGCATGTGGAGCATGTGTGTAGAAGTGAATTTGAGGCACCGTGAGGTCCCCCAGCAAACATGATGATAGCTAGTTATCTGGGGAGACATATGTGAGATTCTGCTTTACACAGTGGGCACAACGAGTCTTTTAACCGCTTTGTGGGTGTTTGCATGGTAGCATTTAAACACAATTCCTCACGATCTAACGGGAGAAAAAGGAAGACCTTGGCATTCCAACACACACACAGTCCTCTGTTGTCGCGGATGAGACGAATCAAGAATGTAAAGAAATCGAGTTTTACACTCGGAGGAACACTTAACGCTCTCAAGGTGTCATTTATTTTTCTCTCCACAATACAACAATACGTGACCTTGCAATGAAAACAAATGATAACCTTGTTTTAGTAAGAAAGCGAGCAGAGAGGCGTTGAAAAGCCGATCCTGTGCTGTGTGTGGTAATGGGGTATCATTTGTCTCATGGGAGAGAGCAGAGCCCTGCAGCTGTGGCGCACACAGAGCTCACACAGCTGTGAATGAGACGGTGTCGGCCAGCGCTGGCACACATCGGCAAGTCAGCTGACAACGACTGGCTTTCCTCTCACTGAGGGGGACAAGTGTTTATGAAACACAGCGCTGCAGGCCGGACAAGGGTCGAGAACTTGTTGTGCAGAATAGAGTGCTGCAGTGTGTCTGTAAGCTGAGCAGTTCTATCGACGAAAAGCAATGGGGGATTTTCCATTGGATTTTTGGAAATTGTAGAAAATAAGTAACAAATAACTTATTAACCCGTAATAACTCTTTATATTATACTTAAATATTTTGTTCAGCAGTTTAATCTCCTTTTTTATAACAACTTTTGGGGATGTTTTGAAGAGTTAATGCAATCGCGCATTATGGTAGCATGGCTTCACGTCAACATGGTAAAGGCCGCTGAAACTCATTTCCAGGTTTAAGGACTTATTCCTGCACCACACTATTTCTCTGGATAGTAATAGTGATCAGAATGAATCTTAGTATAAAAAAAAGTATAACACTAACCCTTTACATTCTGTAAGACATACGACAACCTCTGTACTCAGACCTTTGCAGCAGAGAGGGAAAACATGATAACGTGAATTTATACACATATATATATTTAAAAAAGATGGATCCAGGAGGATATCAAGCAGCTTCCAGATGTTGTTAACAAAAACAATAACTATAAAATATGTCTAATAAAAAGAGAGTAACAATAACAATTAGACAGTCATAAAAATAGACAATTGTCTGACAATAGCACTTCGGGGCATGTTTTTCAGGCGCCTCATTAGATTAATTTCATTCATTCTTTATGTAGCGATGCCAAAAATCCAGTTGCAAAGCATTTACTGTAATGAGTGTGAATCAGGCTGTTTAGGCTTGTTTTGTGAGCTTTGCTGTGCCTCAATGAATCATGCCATCCTCGGTTTAACACCCTGTAAGGATTATGTTCAGCTAAAAGTATGCCATCCATTCCACACCCAATCTGCTTTCCTGCACATATGGGGACACAAGGCTTAATTTGTGTTCTGTGTGCAGTTTGGTATGTAACAGTGATATTGAAGTGACAGAACATGGAATGGCTCGCATTCAGGTAAAATTAGTGTATCACTCCTTAGCTGACAGGCTATTAAATGTTTCTTTGCCAAGCCTTGAGGTTCCAACCATTGCCTCACAGCCCTGCATGTGTGAAGGTGGGAATAAGAAATCTACCGTGTGCTGCAGTTGCCATACTGCTGACTCTGCTGGGTTAACACAACCCTTCGGGTAAACCAGAAGACCATCATCATTAAAAAATAACTCATACCTTCCCCCCTCTCCCCCCTTCTCTCTATTCCTCCATAGGAAGTTTGCGCCTAACAGCTGTCCCTCCATATCTGTCTTCTCAGATCAATCTCTTCCTCATCCCTGTGCCCTCTCTTCTGCCCCTGAAAACGTTTCTCAAGCCAAACTGTTTCCCCACACAAAATGTTG
>NW_011333192.1:313569-314170 GCF_000735185.1 Notothenia coriiceps | reverse complement strand
GCTGGAAAGGGGTTGGGGGGGAGGGGGGGGGGGGGGGACTTCCATTTCCAAATCCACGGACAGCCTGCCACCGGTTAAGACCGAGACTCTCGGTCCCTCGTCTCCTTTGTGCATTGTTGCGTCGTGCCTCGGTCTCGCCTCTTCACGCTATCGCTCATAGTGGAATGGGGGCATGAAGGGAATGACGCCTCGGCCAGGAATGCTGGAAAGGGAGCCAAATCAGATCCCCTTCCCATGGAGTGAACAAGCAGCGTGGGGATGCAACAATCACACACACACACTGCTGTACTCTTGCTGTACAGTTACTTCCAGACCCATTGAAGCCCAACCCACTTCATCGAGATATTTGGGCTCGCTCGTTATTCGTGGCTATTCTATGGCACTGTTGCTGGGGTTGCGGAGGGGTGAGAATGTCCTGGTGTGAATGGTTGAAAGGAGATTGGGGGAGCGTTGATGGGCAGGGCTAGGTGGTGGATGTGGGAGTTCTAGTTGGGGGAGCGTGAAGCTGTAGTCTCTGGGGCTGACCAATAGTCAGTGTGTGGCATGTGCCTTGGCTGAGTGTGAGTGATACGACGCTTTGATGTTCCCGCAGAATGTTTTT
>NW_011333192.1:303834-310484 GCF_000735185.1 Notothenia coriiceps | reverse complement strand
AGAAGAGCTCTTGTTCCTGGTCGACACTATGAACTTGAGGAAGTGAACCCCATATTCTGCGTAAGGACATGAAACTCACCTGACAGGGTAGACGCAGACCCAATACCGAGAGTACTAAACCCTCCACGAATAGGAGTAGGCGCGTGGAGCGTGAGATGGGTCGGAGAATCGGAGCAGCGGGAGCGGTACTGCAGTCGCTTTACCGCACCGTTGTGACGAAAAGGGAGCTGAGCCAGAAGGCAAAGCTCTCTGTCTACCGCGCCATTTTCGTTCCTACCCTCACCTATGGTCATGAAGGATGGGTCATGACCGAAAGAACGAGATCGCGGGTACAAGCGGCCGAGATGGGTTTTCTCCGCAGGGTGGCTGGTGTCTCCCTTAGGGATAAGGTGAGAAGTTCGGTCATCCGGGAGGGACTCAGAGTTGAACCGCTCCTCCTTCGCGTCGAAAGGAGCCAGTTGAGGTGGTTCGGGCACCTAGTTAGGATGCCACCTGGGCGCCTCCCTAGGGAGGTGTTCCAGGCACGTACAGCTGGGAGGAGACCAAGGGGTAGACCTAGGACCAGGTGGAGGGATTATATCTCTTCGCTGGCCTGGGAGCGCCTTGGGATCCCCCAGTCAGAGCTGGTTGATGTGGCCAGGGAAAAGAAAGTTTCGGGCTCTCTGCTGGAACTGCTACCTCCGCGACCCGACCACGGATAAGCGGGAGAGAAGATGGAGATGGAGATTTCTTTAGACAAATACCCCAATTTTGATATTGCGAGGGTATTGTAGACTAAAATATTTACAAAATGACATTTTTGATAAATAATCATCAGTATTGTGGGTCTAATGACTGGTTTAATGCAAAGAATAGAACAGTCTGGTATGTTCAGAAAAATAAATGTCTCTTCTATTCAAGGACTTTAAACCAGTGTAAGACAACACTTATACCATGTTAGAGTGTAACAAATGATAATAATATAAATAAATATTGATATAGCGCCTTTCGAACAGAGTTACGAAATGCTTTCATGAAGTAAAAACAAAATCTAAATACTTAAGAGAGAATCAAATGAAAAGAGACACTTAAAATCAAATTATCCAGAAAGTTAAACAGACAAAAGTAATAAAACATAAATAAAATTATATAAAAACCATTCTTAAAAAGTGAGTTTTAAAAGAGCAGAACAGGTTTGCTGCAATAGGCCCCCCTTGCAGGTCGTTCAGGAGCCCTTAAGCAAATCTAAGATCATAACTAGTCTGATATAGATAAAATACCAATATATTGCCAAGCCCTTCCCTCTATATATCCGAGCTACACTTTGAAAACTGTAAGTTATATAGGCACTGTTAAAACATTTTTTTTAACAGTTTGTTTTCAGGCAGTTTCCATCCTCCTCCTTCTTCATTTTCTATGTCTCGGAGTCTGAGATGAGTTTGTGTGTGGGAGGTAAATAAACAGATGGACTCTGCGGATGGATGCAGAATGCAAAATAAAATCACAGTGAAGCACAAAAAACATTCCAAATTATGACAAGTGAAATAGAACAAATCCTTAAATCAACAGAAATAAACTGTTTAACAAGAAGATGTGCAAATACATAAATCCCATTTTCTGGAGTCATTTGCATGGAAGCCATCCATGGTGTACATGGCAGATATAAATGCCATATGCTCATTCCAATTGCATCCGGATTCATCAGTCAAGTGCTATCAGATGAATCCAACAAGAATGAATCATCATTGCAGACCTGTGCTTTCAGGGGGGGGTGGAGTTTTTTGCAAGCCTGCAGACTGCCAATATTGAACAGTAACCATTCATCCGTGTTAGCTTGTCTGTAGCTGAGGAATCCAACCCCTCAGTTTTCTTACCGACAGCCAACTGCCAGGTTTTCAGTGTCAAATGCCAGATTATCCTACGCAACGTTAGCTGGCAGAGCTGATCCTTTGCTTTTATTTGCACCTATTAAATGCCAACTGTGCAGCACAAAACATCCAGTGCTATAGACCCAGCATCTTGTCCCCATCCAAGCAATCGCATCACTGGCTGCTAGTTCCACGCTCCCCTGCAGCTAAACCTTTGCAATTTATAGAAGAATGATGCCAAGCAGATTCTTATTCACAACCTGTGGTTTCTCAACTGCATATAGAGATTGAGGCCCGCACATCTCCTGAATGCTGGACATATCCCAAGGTACCTTCCCCTGAGGACCTGCTTCAACAAATATCTCTCAGATTTCCACTCTACACAGTGGAAATCCACTATTCCATGATCCCCCATGGCCCAGGCCAACCGTGACTTTAATGCTCAAGAGAAGGTTTAGAGTCTCAGGGGAGTCATGAGAGCAGATTATCACCCCTGCCAGTAGATAAACAGAGGCCATCATGTACAATCATCACAAGGGGTTTTGGATTGGATCCAGGGCTGAGTTTGTGAGTGCCTACGTGCGTGCCTCGGTTGTCCACGTGGACACGGTTTGCCTGCATTCACCGCCATGCCAAGTTGGCTCCACAGGCTGTAGCAGTTGATCCTCTGTCCTCGTCCTAGAGGAATTTCCTTCCTGATTCAGCGTGCAATCAGAGGCATCTGCAGTGTCCACTTTGGCAGAATTCGTCCTTCTCCCCCATGTGCACACAGACATACTACAGCATCTGTTCGTTTGCATGCATGCCAGGGAGAGCTGCAGCTGCGCACCCATCAACCAAGAATCACATTTTTGGGAATACACTCACTGGAATTCACTGTGCACAGGGGACTGGGAAGTGAGCAAGTGTTTGAAAGCTACTGGGGTGAGCTGTCACCACCCATGACCTAACAAAATCCACCTCATCACAGACAAAGGGCTATCATCACCAGCTGGCAAAGTTCACCGTCTTTTTTTCGGCTCAGCTCAAGACTTCAAACGCAGCCTGAGATCCCAAAATAATCTGAGATATTCAAGGTATGGTTGTTTCAATTTGCCTCAGAGTCAGACAGGACAATTTACACTTTTGAATGAGTCTATTCACTTACTGATTTTGAAAAAACATAGCTGTTTTAATGTGAAACTAAAAGATAAGAAGAATCACATTGTTTGTTCTCTGCTGAACATGCAAAGCCTAAACCCCCTGTGCCCTCTTTTTCCTGACAGGGCGACTGAGGAAGTGGAAAATAGATGAACAGATTCCGGATGAATCACAGGAAGCACATTGGTCCGACATGCGATGTGGTATTAGCTTCTCATATTCTTCATGCTAATTTCCCGAGAGTCAGTCGGCCTAATGTAATGCCACCCTGGCTTTATAGCTGATAAAACCTTTATTATTTCATTTTCTCCCAGAGTTTTAAAGGAAGGTAATAGACGAGCTGGTTGTACAGCTTAGAGAATGCAGCCGGTGCTGAATGAACAGGGAGGAGGGGAGTATGATAAGTGCGGACAAGGAACAGTGAGCAGCAGATAAAATATGTGCTTGGAAAACATAATTAGCAAATATGGCTCTCATACACTCCTACCCCTCTGCAGTGCAGAGAACAAAACTCCACTCCTGACTGTCAAATACAGATTAGACTAAAGAAATCCTATAATGTCTTCATCTTAATTCGCTTCTATACGTCTTGAGAGGGGATTATGTTCACAGAGAAGCTATAGAAAGACACATCATACAGTTTTGAAGCAGCAGGACATGCCACGGACACAGTGTTCAGAAGGCTTTATTCCATAGTGTTAGTTCTGTCATTGTGAAGATAACATCCTCTTGGATCCAGATAAACTCCAGAGCTGCTGTTATTTAAAACCTTCCCGCTATGGCTGTTTTGGGCCCATTTACGCCTCATTTCACATACCTCTATTTAACACTTAACAGCTTCCCTTGTAAAAATCACAGCACCATGGTTAATGGCTTCAATTAAAGATGACAAGAAGACGTGTATTGTTATATGTCTAAGCATAAATTACTTTGTTTATACATCTAAGTTAAAATGGAATTCATAACAAAAACATAATTAATTAAACTGCACTTAATTTATATCTGGCTAAGACCAAACCTATTATTTAAACTCCTTTAAAATTTATTTCCATCCACAGGTATACCCAATGCAAGGTTGCTATGTAAATGTAGTCAAGTTTAACAGGGTATTTGGTAAGCACCTTACTGAGGTGTCCCTCCTGCATGTTTCCCAGATTTAGTTTTTCCCTATGGCTCCTCTTCCCTCCTCTGATATGGAACTGTTTTCTTCATTAAAAGTATTTACCATCCACTCAGCCGTGTCCCTATTGGTTACTACAACTCCATTTTCCAAAGCACACTAAATTAGTCTTCTCTAACAAGTCTTCCAGTACCTGAATGTTATAATCTATTCTACCTCTCAACCATAACGTGTTATGTGCATTAAAATACCAAAACCATACGTTATTCTTTGTCCTACTTCCAGAAACTTGCTTAACTCCAGCCCTATGAGTTGGAATTTATGACTTCAGCTTATACATCCACTACAACATGCTCTGTCTCACCTTCTCCAATTAAAAGGGAAGGCTCCTCTGTCTTTCCTATTTTCCCTAAGATTGAAACTAAAAGGTGTATTTAGGAGAATTCTCCAAACACAAACCAACCAAGTGTAGAGAAATTCAAATGTAAAGATGTATTTGGGATATTTTATTTTCCGTTATTCTAAAAGAAGACATTATATTGAAGAAAAATAGCACAAAAACTCAAAATTGACTAATGAATAAAAACAGTTACTGCCTGTTTTACCCTAAATCCAAGTTGGTCTTTAACCAGAATTCTTAAAATAAACACCTGTCTTCAACTAACTAAAAACGGGTGGAAATATTGTCCAATAACAATCACGCTTCCGGCATTCCACTTAAAAACATGTTTACATGATATCATGCATATCGATCATCATATCTATAGAATAATATGCAACCTTTTTAGTTTTAATCTCAAATGTCAAAATGTTTCCGTTTCTGCCCTGCCATCCCAACTGCAGAAGAAGTCTATTTTTATCTGTTGCACCTCCACCTCTCAACACTTCACAGCCCAAAGAGGCAACCTTGTGAACAGCTCCACATTTCAGCATGTTGATCTTGCTCCCCCACAACACGTTAGCCACATGGCAATATTCCTGGAAATCAAAAGACCTCAAAGACTTTGGTATACACGCTTGAGTCAATTCCACTTGCTTTATTGGCGAGAAACCTTCAACTTGAATCCACTATTTCGAACTCTGAAGTTCTCCACTAGGTCCTTTAACAGTAAGAGGTACTTTGGGAATTCATCCCCTGTTAATGCCGGACCTCTCCTACTTTAGGTCCTCTTCCAACCATTGTCTTCACTTTCCCCCTTTGCACCCAAGTAATACATCCTATTAGCTAGTTTCCACCTCCCAAAAACGTTTTTTTGTGTCACTCCAATGACTTCTGTTAGCTTAAGCGAGTAACTTTATTTTCTTCCTTCTCTCCCTTGGATCTTAAAACTACATTAAGCAATCCTGCCTTCAGGTCCTTCCTTCCCATATTCCTTCATTTTACTTGCTTTCTTTTTTTGTTGCACTCTGTTGTACTGTTGGCGGGGTCTGGAACTTTAAAAGTTATTTGCCAACATTGTACATATGGGATTATAACTTTAGAATCTTTGAAACTCTTCACCTGCAGTTCCACAAATTCAGATGGACTACTTCAAATAAGGGGAGGATAAGACTTTATACCATATTGTACCCTGGTCCTGTTCAGCAGAGAAGCACTGTTTATTGTCCCACAAAGGTCTCTCCTGAGATAACACTAAAATGACTATAATAAGACAATAAAAGCCACTTTTGATTGGCCTGTATTCATGGTGTTGAAAGAGAACACCTTCAAAGGGCACTTGGTGCTCATGGTTGTAACAAAACACTAGCATTTCAACTAATATCACATAGCTCACTAATATTTTCCAAACCCACATTAGGTTGATAGAGACAGTATGGGTTGATGAACCACTTGTCGTCCACACACCAGGGCATGAAAGGTGTTAACAACAACACCTTCCCACCGACAGCAGGTTGTGACATGACGTGATACATACACAGCATGTCCATGTTTTTTTTCCATCATGGATATCCTTCCTGTTTGTTTGTGTGGGAAAATAAATTCCAATGTGTGAGTGTGAAAATGTGCGACCATGCAAGCCCTCTGTTAGTGAATCTTGGCAATGTTCTCAAGCTCCCCTGCAGGTGTTCACATCTCCACTGGTCCTTCCCAGTTGAGACAGGGGCATGACGCTCGTCCTCGCCTTCCCTTTTCCTCTCTCCTTTCACTCGCCCAACATGCTAGACAGGAAGGCGAACGCTGCCAACCCCAGGTGTCAGGCATCCGCTCGGCACTGTGTCAGCAGACAGGGGAGAATGTGAGAGCAAAGATGGACTGCATGCGGGCAAGAGTGAAGGATTTGAGAGAGAGGGAAAAGTGCAGGGTTGAGGTTAAAACAGCTCAAACGAGGAAGCAAGGCGAGATAGGAACTCAAAGGGACATTTGAGAAAGAGATACATCTGCAGACTTAAAGGAGGAAACCAATATGTGACCTTTAACATGATGCAGTTACACTATACTTCGAAGCAAGCTCCAGAGGGTTTTAAAATCGTCTGGTCAGAACTGTTAAGTCTTCCCTCTCAAAACAAACAAAGACACATCCGCTGCACCCCCCCCCCCCCCC
>NW_011333192.1:297356-303809 GCF_000735185.1 Notothenia coriiceps | reverse complement strand
CCCACAGGGATTACCACAGGTCGGAAAGTCTTCCCTGACAAATGGATGACTGGCCTTCATATCAATTCACAGAGCACCAGCAGGCTGCACTAAATAAGATTGCATTGCAGAGACACATAGGAACGAGCTGTTCCGGCATTGTTATTTGTAGCTGTGCCTTTCTTTATATCAAAAGGGACGAGTTATGTGTGATAAATTGCAGCTCCAGATGAAAAATCAGCTTTCCGTCAATTATTTTGTCTCCCTCAAGACTCTCAAAGGATTCTGGCATTATTGAGGCTTCCAGTTGATAGGGTTTGAAATGAGATATAGCTTGAGGAGAAATGTCTTGGCGGGGACATTAATATTGGAGCTCTCTGCTAGTTGGAAACATGGGCGGTCCGAAGGTACACTTCAAAATTGGAAATTGAAAAAGATATATATGTACACACTGGGATTCAATTAAGAAGATGGAGGGAAAGGAGATACAAGAGGATAAGAGGGGACTCACCGCAGTAAGCTTGCTAGATAAGAGCAAATTGGAGAGGCCTCTGTGTACAAAGTCAGCTGATAGAGAGCTACATCAGTAGATGGTGAGTGTTGAGTAGGAGCCAGAGAGCAGGAGAGAAAGGCATCCTTCCTGCAGCTGCCTTCCCAGGCATGTTCACACGTCATCACAAACCTGCCCTTTGTCTTATTTCTGCGCTCTGCCCTCATCTTTTTACTATCCATTCACAGCATGACTAACAGGATAAGGCAACCGCACAGAAACAAAACATTTCAAGACCCATTTTTCAAAGCCCCTATCTCTGTGGTTCTTATTTACCAGCACCCTGACAGAAATTGTGAAGACGTCAGGATCTGCTCCTCTTACGGCTAAATCATTTTCCGGATGGGACAGGCCACCTCCGGAGGCTTTGATCAGCCCTCGAGGATCGACAGAGTGAGTGATGGGTCCAAGTCACTCCTGCTGCCTATTCATCTTCCTGCAAGATGTGGACAGGAGAGACAGAGAGAAAGCAGGCCGAAAAACCCGATTGCATTGATGCAATGATAAAGCCGCAGCTAGGCCGCTAGCTCTTATGGTTTATAGGATGTGGGAGTCTGGGAAGATGGAGGTTGCTTGCGGCAGAGGATTTTTAATGACACGCTCCATGGCTCCGATTTTAATGTGCCCCGCTAATTATGATATTGCCATGTTAGCCTTTTCTGGGCAATTTCATGTAATGAGAACGAGAGATGGAGGGATAGAGGAATAGAGGAGGAGAGACATGGGTACAGAACACTAAACGCCCTTTCCCACTGGGCGGAAAAAAATCACAAACACCCATTGACATCTGGCTTTTGTCCTCATTGGCAAAGGTTAGGATTGGCATTCATTCCCAGGACAAATCACTCTGCAATAAGTCCCAGTGTTATCTGATTCAGCTCTGATAGGCAGTGATGGAAATTTGACACTGGGGTGAGCATGTTAATGTTGCCCCTCTTCCACTAAGATGTTAAGAGACATGCATTCAAAAGTGAATACAAAGAAAAATGTAAACGGTATTTAATAAGTAAATAACATATTCGGACAAAAGTTATAATTTATTAACAAATAAAACTTGCAAATAACATAATTTCTTCAAAGCCACCATACTTAAGTCAGACAGATTTTACCTCAATGAAAATCTTAAAACTTAATTCCATCTTGCGAGAAAAGTAAAATGTATTTTTTAGTTGTTCCACTGTTACAACAATCACAAATTGGTTCGAGAAACTGAATATAAGAGACCTTAAAAAAAAAGTAAGCTCGATCCATTTTCACTCTTCAAAAAACACTTCATGCAGTCTATTGCATATTTTTAAGGGCTTTTCCCCTTGTTGAAAAAATGTTTTAATATTGTCAGAAGAGGAGTATATGTGTGAGTCTCATTCCTGTCTGTCACTTGGTGAAGGGTAGTGATGTATGAGGCGCCTTGCCGTCTCCTTGGCACCTGGCCATTGTTTGTCCTTTAGATGTCCTGGTGACCAAAATGTCCCCCTGCTCCACAGGGGCTCTAAAGGGGGACATTGAAACACTCTGCAGTGCAGTCTGTGACTTGTGGGTGGCTATTCTTTCTCCAGATGTGCATGTTTGTGTACATTTCAAAGTCAATTTTATTTATATAGTCTATATCCCGGCTCACAAATTTGCCTCTAGGGGCTTTACAACCTAAAAAGCACACGACACGCTCTCCACAGACATTTGTCCGTGTGTGTGTGTGAGGCTGTTTTTCTCATTGAAAAACCTTCAGTCTGAAACCAGGTATCACCTTCATCATTCTGTCTTGTATCCTGCACCTTCTCTTGGGTGATAGTAAAAGAATGGCTCCAGCAAAAATACCTGTTGGAGCTATTAAAAAAAAGGAAATAAATGAATGCACAGATGACTTATGGAGACCAGAAATCTTCTCAGAGGTAAAGACTTTGCCCAGGACAACCTATTAGAGGATCTCCTGAATGGCCATTCAGTGCAGAACTCAAGGCATTAATCACAGTGTTTCAAATTTGTCTATTAAAAATGCCACACAATAGTGGCCCCAGATGGTAGGAAATTGTATTGAATATACACATAATACAGAAGATGTATGAAGGGGGAACGCTCTGTGTTTGTTGTGGATGACGGAGTTGCGGCCTTCTGTGCGTGACAGAGATAAAAGATGTAGCGGGCGCATCATGACAGAAGGTACACACTGAATAAAGGCTGACTGGAAGTGTCAGGATCGGGCCCATCCCTCATCACTCACAGCCCACTTTCAACGCTGTCTTTTGCAAAATGCCAGGTCTCTTCCTCCACACCTGAGGGCTGAGCTTTAATGCATATTAATTCACTGGCACCACAGGCAGAGATTGAGAGCCAAACTGTTTAAAATAAGAGGGGGGGTTGCATGAAAAGCCAGTGTAAAACAGGCTTACACCTTAGCAGAAAAAACACATTTAATGCTGGCTGTGTTACTTTTAGTTACATCATCTTTTGATGGAGATTTATCGTTTCTATGGAGCCCTGTGAATTTTTAAAGCTAATGGAAGTTACAACAAAATGTAATTTTGAATTGCTTTCTAATAATCTTCAGCTATACTTTTGAGGCATTTTTTACTTGTCTTTCTCACACATATTTGTTTGCTTGTCCATGAAATTTCATATATTTCTCAGCTTGAAAACAATGACCGGTTTGATTGTTTCCTGTCGTTGTTCATTAGATTTCAATACATGTGGACTAATCACATGTTGGCTTTATAAACGTAACTTTCTTTGATAAAGCATTTCACTTCCAAAAGATGTTCCCCAAAGGATGTTCCCCAAAGCTTGTAAGCTAATCATTAAGTCCTGCAGTCATTTCAACCATCGCTGACCACCCAGGCAGTGACCAGTAGGGTTTAATGGAATGGCAATGGCCAGCGTTGGAGACGTCTAAAAAAAGAGCCTCCCACACCTGTGGATTACAGGCCAGAATCGACCATAGTCTGGATGAGTCAGTCTAGACAATGAGTTATGAAAGGAATTGGCTTATTCCTCATTAGGTGATGGCAGAAACAAAAGCAGAAGCAGGGCAGCTGATAATGAGCCATGATTCACAGCTTCTTCTTCAACAGAAGAGAACCCCACCCCCGCTCCATACTGTAGGATCACTCAGATCTACATGGAAGCAACTGGCCCTGCCTGTGTGGTACAAGCCATTTGCTGAGATACAATAGTTGATAATAAGAAAAGGTTCGTACTATGTTAAAGGTGGGGTAGGTAAGTTTGAGAAACCGGCTTGAGATACACTTTTTGTTATATTCCATGGAATGCTCTTAACATCCCGATAGCAATGAATATCTGAAGTGCTTTGACAAAAAATCCATTAAAAAATGTCATTTGTGGAAGCCGTAGTACTGTAAAAAGCACGACCAATCATTTTAGCCGGCCCGGCTAAAGTAACTGGATGACCTACCTGCCTGTCAGCCTTCCATCTGTGCACAAACTTATCTCGTGCCCTCATTGGTCATGTGCGCGTTCGTGTGTGTTGGAGGAGGGGCTCTGTAAGGAAGTAGCAGATTTCTTCCGGCTGTGTATTTTCAAATTCTAGCGCACTCGAGCAGGTTTCTCCAAAATGACCTACCCCACCTTTAACTAAAATGCTTTTTGAAAGGCTAGTTTCCATCAATTTTCTTGTACAACACATGCTGAAATGATATAGGCACAGCGTGCAGCCCTCTCAGTAAGTAAAAACACATCAAATACATGAGGAACATACTAAGAGCTGGGTTTGTTAATCCAATCCCTGTGCATAAAACATTTGACATGTAAAAGTACAGATTAATGTCGATAATCATAAAGAAAAGTGCTTAAAGCCTGATTCTACTGAACATGTCATTACATTTCTTATGTATATAGGGCTTAATTTGATCTGCGAGATACTTAAACCCACACGTAATGAAACAACTGCATCATCTGTTCATCATAGACCAGGATTACATGACAGCACAGAATGCCATGTCATGAATTACTACCAAATGCAAACAGAACCGACGTTTACTTTGTAGTTTTTATCTCCACCATTATTTCTTTAAACTAAATCATTCTTGCTTAATCCCAAACAGAATTTGCCAATATTCATATGATCATGAGATTGCCATCAGCCAAGCTCAGCTATTGTTCAGGGCTTCCAGAAAGATTTCAAATGAAGATTCAGGCCAAGGAGGCAAACATCCACCGCTGCCAAAGACAAGAAAGAACCAAAGCAGAGAAATAAAACAGGCCTGAAAGGTAGCATTGACTAACGCAACACGCGCGTTGTGTTGTATTCAAACCTCAGGTCATCATAAAGTCTGTATCCTCAGCTCGTGGGTAACACTGAATTATTCTTGATTGCCTGAGTACTATCCGTGTTGAACGCCTAAATGATTTGTGCCATAGTTTTCCGACAAACTGCACAGATGGGCAGTCTTTGTTATGCAGGACAGCAGCCCACATCGGAGATAATACGGATATACCAGAAACCCGCAATTATAAACAATAGTCTGCCGATGGTTATTGAAAAACAATACCATGTGGATGATCGTCCGCAAATGGGAACAGACTTTTTGGAGTGTGAACTCTAAAGTAATTGGCTCAGAGGACTTGATAAAATCACGGTCAGGTGTTTAATGGGTTAATGAATCTTTTCTTTATGGAGTAAATAGCCAGAAATGATAAATGTTGGATTGTTTAAATGCCGGCTTGGTGTTATGAGAACAATCAAAGAGGGACATTTTATTGCCTCCCATGCTATGTGTTCCTCTGCAAAGTAATTAGAGCTTAACTGCAAAGATAAATGATCACGAAGAAAAATACAAACAGGTGAGGAGCAAAAGTCTCTGAGCTAATTATATTTTTTTGTTTTGTTTACTGCCTCTGTGAGGTACATGTTTTGACTCCCTTAAAAAGATGCCTGAAATAGGTTTTTTAATTTTCCTTTTAATCTCACATGTTAGGTTTACAGGCGTATCTTAAGGAGGCCTATTACGCTTTCAGGTTCATAATTGTATTTTGTGCCTCTACTTTGACATGTTTACATGCTTTAATGTTCAAGATGGTCTTTACTTTTGCAGCACCTTTTTTCACCCTCTGTCTGAAGGCAGAGCCCAGTCCGCTCTGATTGGTTAGCTGGCCGGCTCTGTTGTTGTTGGTCAACCACTAAGATTTTGCGTCCCTTAGCCTATCAATCAATCGATCAAAGTTTATTTCTATAGCCCAATATTGCACTTTTTACATTTGTCTAAGTGGACTTTACAGTTTGTGCAGAATATGAATATGACACCCTCTGTCCTTGGAGCCTCACATCGGACAAGGACAAACTTCCAAAGAAACCCCACAGTTAATAGGGAAAAATGCAAGAAACCTCGGGGGGAGCAACGGAGGAGGGATCCCTCTCCCAGGACGGACTACAGATGTTTCATCTGAATTCAAAAGATAAAACATTTACCACATAGGGAGTCCAAAATGATTGAAAATGCATGTGTCTATAAATAAGAAGAAGACCAATCCAGGCCTATCACATACAATGCGGTGTATCGCTAGCCAATAGAAGCGTGCGTATTACGTGATGATGTCATAATGTTACGGAACTAAATAAAGAAGTCCAAGCGAGTGTTTGATGCAGAGGAGGAGTGTGTGGGAGAGAAACTTAGGACTTTTATCTTTTGCAGAACATTAACATGCACAACAGTTTTGTCATATTTTTTTCCTTTTTTTCATGGGTATAAAAAAAATGGCTTTATCAATGAGGCAGTGTGGTGGCTTGTTTCATTGAAAACTGCCTAAGAGAACTGTCGATGCATCGGATGGCTCTGTAAAGAACAGAGGTAAGCAATTCAAAGTGCAGAACGAAATATTTGCATAGACTTGAACACAAAGTCCAAAGTCACAACGACTTCTTTTGATCTTCAACTGATATTGCTTAAGGGGGTATTATTGAAGAGACAGGATGA
>NW_011333192.1:291885-297335 GCF_000735185.1 Notothenia coriiceps | reverse complement strand
GGGGGGGGGGGGGTGCACAGATACAGATAGTACAGAGGGATAAATGTGTGATGCATTTAAGCACAAAACCACTGACATTGAGAGACGACGCCACATCCCGCTGTGCGTTTGGCAGCTAGGCATAGCTTTATTGTAGCTTAGAATGACTAACATCAGTGAAACATCTGTATACCAATCATGAAAAATGTATTATATCCATCATGGAGCATCAGTTTATGGCATGCCTTATTGCTTTTGAAATCCAATAGCCGCACAAGCCAACAGATGCTCCCCAAACAGAGCCTGGAAACAAAGTGTGGCTGACTCATCTCCCCCACTGCCCCCGCTGACATCACATTGCAACACGATACCTCTCACCATTTGGCCATTAAGCCAGCTAAGGTATGGATAGGAGGCGATTCGTATTGTGATTGCAGCACTGTCCTCCAGGAATCTTCCAGAAGGGTATAGAGAGGAGCAGAAAGGGGTAGCAAGAGGAGGCCCCAGAGAAGCGAACATCCCCCCTGCCTGCCTGGAGCTAAATGTATTCCCCCCTCCCAAAGCATCCCAGCCCATTGGGATTCTATTACTCTCTTGCGTCCCGACATACAGAGAGTCATGTGAAAGCCGGCCACAGGCCTCCGCGGCTGGCAGGGCCCTTCCTGCCCCCAGCATTCAACACTCAGGCCAGTTAATGCTATTTCATCTCTACCCAGCTGCCCGATCGCTCTCTCGCACTGTCTGTGTATCTCTTATCTTCCTCCCTCATTCTCACCTTCTATGGCTCGACTCACCTCCCCCCTCCTTCTCTTCTCAGCCTCGTTCCCCTCTAATTACGGCTCCTCTCATCCAGAAAGCAGGGGTCAGCGGTGGACGAGGCTCGTGGCTGAGAGACTGATGGCGGGTAACGGAGAGGGGAGAATGAACCCGGCCAAATGGGGATCAATAATGAGACAGGGTTGAAGGATGCCTCCTGTTATGGGCAGAGAGGGGCTGGATGCTGGGGGGGGGGAAGAAATGCTGGCACATCAGGTCAGATCACATGTTTGATATCCCGCTACGTCTCCTCAATCGGTGGGGTGCTGTCAGCAGCGTGACACGATGCAGGAATATATACTTTGGTGATGGTTCACGGCCTGAGAATAAAGTGCCCTGCCCCGTGATTCTCCTGACTAACCAAGTGGTAGACTGACGTCTCCGGGTCGATCCAGCACACAGATCATCAGTTCTTACTTGGCCATGTATGAGAGTGTGAGCCGTTGAGCCTGAAATAGACTGACACGCGTCAATGAGGGCATTGGAGTCATTAGCTATTCCCTTTGAACAGCGAGCTCACTGACTGAGCAATACACTAGGGTTAGCGCAGATTTCGGAAGCCAGCTTATGCAAATAGCATGAACAGGTTGAACCTAGCCCAGGTTGGAATGCAAAAGAAGGAATTGATTAAAAAATGAGGAGGAGGTTTTATTTGGAAGGAGAAAAACAGCCGAAGCTTTGCACCATGCATTCATTCTGCAGACATGACCATAAAGCATGCTGCTGCTCCCCTCCTTCCCATCCACATGACATCTTCACTCCTCTAATGCAAACACCTCAGGGGGCACACTGACCTCTGGTGGAGTCCAAAGGAACACAGGGGCCATGACTGAGAGATAATTTGTTCTTGAGATAATTTTATCAGAACATTTTAAGCCAGTGACACTGGTCTAGTACCTCTCGGGTGATACGGATAAATGGCCGCTGGGAACAGCTTGATTCGACACTGTCTGAACTGAGGTCTCAACCTCACTGCTTTCCAATTATCCACTAGTGAAAAATCCCCTCTTTCTCTCTCCTACTCCCTTACTTCTCCATCCCTCCGAGCGTCTCCCTTTATTCTCTCCCTCTTCATCTCTCTCCTTCTCTCTAAAAAAAGATAGCTTTGGAAGATGTCGATTTGAACACTATTGATTTTGTGGGTTACACCTACCGCGGAACCCTGACAGGACTTAAAACCACTCTATTCAGCGCGATCAAAGCGTGACCTTTCCTCTGAGTCGTTTAATGAAGTTAGATGTTGGATGCTGAGTGCTTTATATATTTTAAACAACAACTTCAGAGCCTCGAGGGTTAGATAACAACCCAAATCTAATTTCTGCAGAGACACTGTTCGTGACATTAGAGTTTTGTTTATTTTCTCAGACTTCAAGCCGTTTCACCTTCTGTAACCTCTTGCAGTACGGCTCATATAATCAGATGTCTCGAATGTGCATACAATAATCATGTGGAATATTAGCATTGTTAATTCATTTTTCTATGTTACATTGCTTAAAATTCACTAGAGGGCGCACAATGCAAGGAAACAAGTTAGTCAGTGCTGTTTTCTCATTATCATGATATGCTAATATGGAATGTTTAAATGATACATTCTCATTAAATCAACAATACAACTGATTCATTCTCAGCTAATAGGGAGTGAACAACAGAATACAGAGTGCACAGTCTTTCTGGTTGTCATGGTTCTCCTTTGAAGGGCTGTCTCCTCAACTCAGTTTGCAGACCCATTACTATCAAAGCTGCCACAAAATGAGGGTATAATTATGTTAGAATGGCGGAGCTGATCTGAGGCAGGGCATAGTGATTCTTCAGATAATTCAAAGCAGTAACGTCTTATATAAGAGCCGGCATGACTATGCATGTTCGTGACGGAAGGGACTCGCTTCTTCAGCATATCATTTAAGAGGCCTGTTTTTTTTATATGGTACTTTTCCTATACGTCTGGCGCAGCAACAAAGGACTTTGATTATGTGTAAACCTCTCTATAATAGGGCCACACATTACATCTTCAGTATCAACCAATCAGCAGATTGTTTTCTACATTAATAGATTTAATATTGGGTCTATAACATTTCAGAAAAAGTCCATCCAAGTTTGTCCAAGGTGAAATCATAACATGTTTTCTATGTCAGTCCAATACCCAAAAATGCTTAATGTTAAAATACAGAGAAATTCAGCAAATATCCATATCTGAGAGGCTGTAAAATACATTTCATGGCCATTGATTATGAACACTGTGGTAATTATTCTATTGATCTATTAACCGATGTGTTGCAACTCTACTCTTCTATGTCCGCTTATTAAAAATGAGACAACAATCTATACCTCTTCTGCTGCTTAACCCATGATATTATACACATTTTACAGGTATGTAGTGGATTTAACATAAATCTATTTATTCTAGAGTTGAGACACACACAGTGCTAGACAGAGGAGCCATTAGGTCATGGTCAGCAGGAACTCAGAGTAGTGGCAGTGACAGGAGGCTCTGTGACACAGCCTGCATGAATATTAATCCCCTCTCCTAAAACCACAGTGAGACAGAAAGTCAGAGCGGGAGAGAAATGCTCGCAGGCATTGTTAAGAACTCTCTCCACTCGCCACTAAAACGTCACTCCTCTGTGACTCTGGGGGCTTTATATACCATCCAGGTCCTCTCAGGAGACCGGGCCTAAATGCTAAACAGCCACAGCTGGCACACAAACAGTGAGAGAAAGTTTGAATGGCGTTCCACTTTTAGCTCGAGCTAATTCAACAGGGAATGAAAGAAGCCAAGTCATGATAATGTGGAACAGATGGTAATTCAGATTATATTAGAAAAACTCTTGGAAAAGTAGTTTAGAGAATGTATTGTGGAACTAATTGACCATGATTCACTTATATATGAGTTTTTGTATTTTAATGCACCCCATTTACCATTTTTAGATTATTTATTGTATTGCTCCTGCTGTAGGTCTTCAATCTTTACCCCTAAATGTGTTTGTTTTTTAACCACAAATATTCATTCCAAATGGAGTCAAAGCAGCAGAGGGCACTTCAAGGGTAAAGCCTTTCTGCTGCAGAGGAAGAGGAAGATAATCTGTCATTTGATAAGACCAAATTCAGCCAGAGCAGTTGGAGATGAATACCTGCTCATCTGTGTCCACTCTCAGAGCTCATTGGAGGGGCTGGAAGATGTTATATGAGAATTGCATATATTATGTATGTATGTATGTTGAGCTATGGTTGCTGCTGGAGAGTAACTGTGAATATTTCAAAGGAAACAAAGAATGTGTGGAGAGGGATTTTACAAGGAGGAAAAGGATATCTTCAACCTTTTAAATCTATCTTGTTTTGACCCAGTTTGATCTCTTTATGTCCTAAAAACTACCTAAGTCGAATAAAATAAGTCGCTTTGATATGTAAAAATAAATTTCGTAGAAATCTATTGGACAAGTTAGCTATTTAAAGCAGGACACAAACTCAATTTTTATTTTTGAAGTCTGCCAAGAAATATGTTATTTTGCAAGGGATACATGAATATGCCACATTTTTCAAAAACAAAAAAAAATAAAGATGCAACTTCCATCCAAGGTCTGCCACACAGATTCGTGTTTGTATTCAACAGACCTTAAACAACTACCTTTGACAAGCAATTCAGAAATCACAGTGCAACATTTGACATTGAACAAAGACACATCTAAAGATACACCGCTATCTCCAAGGACTTTCAAAGATCAAACTTACATAGCACAAACAGCCTTTGTGAAATAGAGATGAGGATAAGAAAAAAATAGCTTTTTATAAAAAGGCAAGCTAACATTCAGCCGTCCCCCTTGAAATGTGATTAAAGGCCAGTGTCTTTGAACCGGTTTGACCCTGCCAAAAATAGGCTGTAGTAACGTGGGTCTGCTAACAGAGAGGCTGTGGAGCCGTGCTGCAGAGTGCACAGCCTTGATGTTTTTACAGAAAGAACATAACTGGGGCTGTGAAATACAATGGCCTTTTCCCCTTTCCTTCAACCTCCGCTACTTCTTCCTCCCACTCCCCCCTCCTCTCTCAGGGTTTACTGTGTACCGGGTGCTGTTGTCTGAAGCCGCCTTGACAGTTTTCATTTCAGCTGAGCCTGTTATTCTTCATACTAAAAGCTCAAAAAACATCCTCACAAATCTTACAGACTTTAAGATCTAGATTCAGCTCATGTTGCAATAAAATAAAAAAGAAATAAATGGAAGCCACGTAAATGTGTCACAGGAAGATCTGTCTTTCTAAGCGCTAGTTTATCAAATGTATCAATAATGTTTTGAACTGGACCGTAGAGGTCAGGGAAGCCTTATGATTTAGGATTATCTTATTTAACCAGTAAAAACAACTGAAGGAAGCAGTTTTACGTTCAAAATCAGAGGGCCAGGGGCCTCATTTATAACGCCGTGCGTAGGATTGACGTGGGAAGGTTGCTTACGTAGTAGAAATCCGAAAAATAGGTCCATACATTTTCCGCCACTTTCCGATTCACCAAACATTGCGTACCGGCGACGAAAGTGCGTATGGCACTTCCTACGCCTGTTTCCCTTTATAAATCACAACCGACTCGAAATGCGGTGCAGCTTTTCCGGGCTTCACGTAACGCCCATATTTGCCTATAAATAGTCAAAGAAACGCCCTTTCATTCATTC
>NW_011333192.1:263275-291840 GCF_000735185.1 Notothenia coriiceps | reverse complement strand
CACACAAAAAAAATATTTACACCCACGGAGAAGATCAGTGAACGAGAGTCACGCTGACGAAAACATCCGTCCGTATGCTCTGAGAGTCAGCTGGGTACGAGTCCTCCACCAAATCAAAGGGACGTGCGGAGCTGCATTCTCTTGATTCTCTCTTGCATTCACTGCGGCGGAGAATCGAGGCTTCGAGAACGAAGGATCTGGGCTGTTATAAACCTCGACTTCCATTTGCCTAAGGCCTCGTTCTCCGCCGCGCGACCGCCACACTTGTCCTTTTCTGCCATGAAAAGTCCGAGATGGCCGCCGACTTTTTTTGCGCAACCACACTTCCCCGTTCTCTCCATTGTAAGCTGCAAAGGGTTTCGTCGAAGACGGCGGGCCCAGACCAGGCCAGCCTTGGAGACGAAGGGACGTGGGAAGACCGTCGCGTGGGCTGGGGAACGCAAAGGCATCCGCACCCGGACCGCCCTGCCTCTTTGCCTTCACAAAGGGCGAACGGAAAAGCCCGCAAAGGTGCAGCCCGAGGACGCCGAAGAGGCCCGGCCCATAGGAGTGAAAATACAACAATACCGGGCAACGGACTCTGGTTAAACGGGACCCTCGGGAGGTCCTTGTGTTCCAAGGTCTGTTTGTCTCGGGTGTCCAAGTGCTCGTGTGTGTTTGGAGAGGTGGGTGCTATTCCACGCCTTTCTTCCTTTGGGGGGTATTTTACCGAAAATAAAGTGTAACTTGTAACCCCATGAAACAGGTAAAGTTACGATTCTATATAACTTACTATTAACGTCAAGGAGAAACATCTTTACGAAATACGTTGATTTCCACGGAAATATAATCTCTGTTGGTCCAAAGTCATTAGTCAGTACTAATAGTGAAAATAACAGAGGTCTCTTACCTATGAGTTGGTTACACGTAGTCGTAGTAAGTTGAATTATAGTGACTGTTTGTAACAACTCGTGTTTACTTTGTTTAATGGTGTTACACTCCAGTACTTTACATAGATAACTCGTTGTCAAATAAGACACTCAAGAGGCAAAGCGTTAGCGTCTAGGTCATAAGTTATTAGGTAGGTAAAGTTTCCGCCAAATTGGTATACCCGTGTGACCCGTACACGGTCCCGTGCCCGTCTTTCTTTCTTCTTTTCTTTCTTTTCCTCTCTTATACACCGCCGACGTAATTTTTGAAAGGGTTGTTATTTATCGAAAAGATTTTCGATTTTCACTTTGATTATGGCGTCGGTGGTCCTTGCACTGCAAGTGTCTCGGACTCCTTCAACAACTCGATCGCTCGTTTACAATTCCTAAATAATAGTCTCTGAAACCGTTTCTTTTTCCGTTCCTTCTTTGTGAAGATTTCCGGGAATTTTCATTTTAGTTATTTTACACCTACAGAATGTTAATGTGGACGACGGAGTAACAGTATGTGTGGTGTGTTGTGTATGTGTGTATGTGTGTGGTGTAGATATACGTGAGTGTGTGTGTGTGTGTGTGTGGTGTGTGTGTGTGTGTGTTGTGTGTGTGTGTGTGGTGTTGTGTTGAGTTGAGTGAGTGAGTGAGGGTGAGTGAGTGAGTGAGTGAGCGGGTTAATTGTTGTTGTGTGTGGGTGGGGATTGTGTGATGGGGTACGCAGCTTTCGCCTCCAAGGCGGGTTATTCACGACAAGGTTTGGTTGCTCACCCTCCCCTCACCGAATAGGTCGGGGTTGTCGCTCGACGTAGCCACGACTGAAGTGGACGCGTGGTTGGACTGGCCTGAGTACGACCACACAGGACAGTTTTGTGCTACAATGTTGTCAAGGCGTTTGTATGTGTCTATTGCTAAATCTATTGGAGTATAAAAATTTCCTAGTGATCAATCAGTTATGGATGTAAATAATAAATTTAACCATATAAATGGTGACACGTTTTGATTCTTCGATATTTGTACTCAAATTTGATTTTCTCGAAATGTTGTGTAATTTCTACAAAATAAATTATATTAACCTTAAAAACAGGTCTCTACGATAAACTTTGTTCACTATATGTATGTCAATGTCGTATAGGTACAAGACGGGTGCCTCTCTCCCCTCTAACTAAATCGCGGAGCCAGGTAAGGGTTTGGCGTCAAACGGCCAGTGCGCCTTCCCCAAGGCGGTAACTCCGACAAGATTTTGGTTGCTCCACTCGCCCACCTCCCCTCACCCGAAGTCGGGAAGGTTTGTCGCTTCTGTCGTCGCCTTGACGTACGTTGGCCAGAGGATGCGCCTCAGTGCGACACCACGGCAGTCCTTTGGCGACAAATGTTCATCCGGGTAAGGGTTTGCGGGATGTGGGATTGGTGTGCGATGTGGGATTGTGGGTTTTAGGGAGGCTATGCGCAGTACTCAACCTCCCAGGCGTATACTCCCGACTTGTTTGCTCACACCTCGCACCACCTCCCCCACCGATAGTTCGGGAGTTTGTCGCTCAGAACGTCGCACCGACTGAACTCTGGCAGAGATGGACTGCCTCAGTGGACACACACAGGTAGTCCTTTTGTGCGCAATCGTTCAAGGTCGGTTTGAGGTGACTATTTAACGCTACATTGTTGGAGTAAACTTTGGAGTATACAAAATTGTCCGCCTAAATCCTCATCCCTTGCCCGTCGAGGCTCAACAACCCCTACGTCCATTTCAATAAAAAAATGTTGAGCCCCCACTGGCTTGGGGAAATCCCCCCGCAACGGGATGGTACCCCGGCCCCATACGTGGGGCCTTCTGAAAAAATTTTATAACTTATTTTCGAGTTAGGCCACTTGAACTTCGTTGTAATTGGAGGCAACACTAACCAGGCTTCGTGTGATTCTGTTTATTTGCACCTTACTTTGACCATACGTTCACTGTTATTGATCATTGTGGAGAGCAGGCAGACGTTTTGTTTTTTATTATAGCAGCTATCGGATGGAATCCATACATGGGCTGCAGAGGTTGAAAAGTATAAGGTTGGAGAAGTCGTTATTTAATTTAATCTGGCTTTGCTTTAAAAGCAACACGATCATCGACCCGACGCAGTCCCCCGTTGTTGTTGTTGTGAGCGCCGTTGGGGAGCAAATCAGCGATGTAAACGGTGACGTTATGACGCAGCAGCGGCAGCACCATCCCGACTCTGAGTGGTGTGAACAAAGCGGGAGCAGAAAAGGGAAACCGGAGCTGAACCAGAAAAGCTCTAGCTCGGAGCTAGAAAGGGAAAAGCGCTGGTGTAAAAGCCGCATCTGGGGGGGAAGGAGCCGGAGCTTGTGCGGGAGGTGGAGCGTTACCAGTTGGATCTGTGGCCTCATTTATAATGCCGTGCGTAGGATTCACGTGTGAAGGTTGCTTACGTAGTAGAAATCCAAAAAATAGGTACAGACATTTTCCGACATTTTCCGATTCACCAAACATTGCGTACCGGTGAGGAAAGTGCGTACAGCACTTCCTACGCCGGTTTCCCTTTATAAATCACAATCGACTCGAAATGAGGTGCAGCTTTTGCGGGCTTCACGTAATGCCCATATTTGCCTATAAATAGTCAAAGAAACCCCCATTCATTCATTCATTTTGACTGACTGCATGAAGAAGATCGCAGGAAATGACGACAGAACAGCTAAAAAAGACATCTCACACCGTGTCAGATTTTGGTTATTTTGGGGAGGTCAAGATAAATCATATTGTTTGGTGGATGCAGTTTGAACCAGAGTAGCAGCATGTAGGTTGGATCGTCACCAAAATAAATAAATAAGTGGTCCGAAAAAGGTTCATGACAAAAAAAATACACATAGGCCGTTTCTCAATCGCGAGGAAACTGGCTTCCAAGCCAATATTTCAAGGATACTACGTCATCGAGTGCCGCCAAAGGACTGTTCCAATCTCCAGTATTGGATTCGGAATTTTAGGCCGCGCCTGGTTTTGGGGTATTTCGAGCTGCACATGGGTAGACTTTGCGTCCTTCAAATCCCACGCTTGCGCAGACCAAATTTCCCCAAATCTGTGGCGGAAAATGCCAAGGCGGGCTTCTATGGCCACCTGCTACTGCTAGCGGTTCACCTTCTTTTCCGATTGCCAGGAAGGTTCTTGCTGCTTCTGAAGGAGTGACTCGGAGACATGTGTACTAGCCGCATCCGTCGCGATTGGAACGGCAGGCTTCCTCAGGCAGTGTGTTTGTACCGGGGACAGGAGACCCCCCCCCTTGATGAGAAACTGTAAGAAATGATCGGGGAATCCCTCCGGAGTGGAGTCATGACGACTTGATCTGAATTTTGTTTTGTATTTGGTGGTTTGTGTCCCAGCTGTCGATCAGCTGTTCGCAGCGTCTCCACTGCAGCCTGTGCATCTCCACATATTTCTCTCCATTCTTCCTTCTGGCTACGGTGTCGCAGTTTCTCGTCTCTCCCGTTTTTGTGCTTAGTGCGTACGCATGGGTTATAGTTTGCGTGGAGGACTGCACGTTTTCCCGTCAAGTTAGTATTTTATAAATCGCAAACATTGTGTAGAAACTGCCGTACGCCATTTTTTGAGCGTAGGCCTATATCCCTTTATAAATGAGGCCCCATAAATGCTTAATCTAGCTAAATTATGTAGTAAAAACCAACCAAGATTTTAAAAGTGCTTGCAAAAAAGTGCTTTGGAACTTTGGACATTGACATTATGTAAAAAGGGAAACATTGTTATTCAAGGCAACACAATACAACTGATCTTTACAGAGTGGAAAATGTTTTTTTAGACATTTAAAAAACATTACAAGTCATACTTTTAGGAATGGTTGATGAAAACAGTAGGTGATTCCAATCAATAAGTCCACTACTAGTTGTAGCTTAAATTTCAAGAGATCTATCCTATTATTGATCCTAATCTAGCCAATATTAGCAGTTCTCAATGCTTGAACAACATACTGCAGGCAGAGGAGAAGCACACAAACACTTTCACATAAAGAAATGCACTAGCTAACTGGCAGTATAAACACCTTGACTAACACATATACATTCAAGATGTATAATTCAGATTCCAGCACCCATAAATCGTTTTTAAAAAGCATTGCTTGGCAGAATGAGTTAAAAAGGATTGCTCTTATTCGATCAATAGAGAAGGTTAGCCAATTTAAGAGGCAGGGTGAAGGAATTCAGCCTGAATGTAAAGACTATTAACTCGTGTCCTTATTTGACCCCTCTACAGGATGAAATGGTGAGCAGAATTTCAAAGGCAATAAAAAAACTTTTCCTGAAGCTGAGCATCAACCCTGCCACACAAGGACTCATAGAGACAACGTGTGCTATTAATTTCCTTTTTCCCTCCAGAAAAAGGTCTGTACAGACCAGCCTGTCTCCATGGACGACCTCCTTTATTACTCAGAGGTAACTGAGGGTCCAGATGTTACTGAATTTCAATTGAAAAAGAGAAACTGTCTACATTTGCAGCTGAAGCTCTTACTCTCTCCAATTGTGTACGGTTGATGAGAGCCATCTTTATGCCTTTTTTTCTTTACACACAGCTTAAAACTCTTAACACAGCTGTAAATATTTAGTTTTAAAATAAATCTGGACATTAGCAGATGTGAGGCTTCTGTCTGCAGAACCCTCAGTGCCTGCCAGAGGTCGCTGCTACACTGCACAGTCCACTAATATCACTGACAGAATAAAGCCAGGGCCGCTGAGGCTGACTATGATGAAAGTGTTTGACATGAGCTCAGAGAATTCAAGACAGTTTTTAGAGCAAAAGACCCTTGGAGGTTTCACTGCTGCTTAAGTGCTGACGGGGTACTTCATCCTGAACAGCGTGACCCAGAATGAAAAGCAGCAGGCTAGGCTAGTCGTGCCTGTTCTACAAGGATAGTCATGATCCAGAGTGCTGCCTTATTCATGTTAGCACACCTCACTCAGCCTCAGGACCACAGCATGACAGAGGATAGCAGCAAATGGAATTCCCCTTCTTTAGATTTCATAATTTAGTGGTGAATATGCTCCGGGTTACCAGAAAAATAGGGTCACCTGTTCATTATAATGCTATGCTATACACCAGGCTTGCACTTAAAAGGGATATATTGGATATTTTAAGTGGGTTTCTATGATGTACTTAACCGCTACAGTGGATGGCACGCCACGCTTTAGAGAAACAGACAGGATTAGGAGCACAGAAGCTAAGCAGTCGACTACCAAGGCCCACCAAAAATAAATCCATATTATTTCAAGTTTAGACTATATAGATCATCGTTACTATTTTACATGGGAAAAGGCCTATTCAAAGGGGCAACTGAAGCAGTTAAAGCCATCTATGCTCTCTTCAAAGCCACCAGAGTCCATTGAAAGAAAGGGTTATTTTACCTCAAAGAACACTGGGATCGCTGATGTACTGTTACTCCACTGGTATTTTCTATTTGTGTTTTTGTGCTATTTTAGGATTTGAAAGTGTTAGTTAGGATTCACTAAAGTCACACAAACTCTTAAACAAACAAACCAATCGAGGCGGCAGTAGACCAGAAACTTATGTGTGATAGGAGGCTAAATGACTCTTTTTGTCAAAAGGAGTCTGGTGGCTTTGAAAAGAGCATAGATAACAGCTTTAGTGTGGGAAAGTACTTCCTCCCGGCTAATTAAAAGTTGAACATATTCTGAACATTATCCTGTGTGTTTAGATGAACGATTTTAAGGTTTATTCTATTGATTTAATGGTGTTTATAATATTGATGCACAATGTTCAGAGCCAAACTGGTTATTACAGTGTAAATAGTATTTTCCTTTAGTACACACATTATAAATGGCCTCGTTGATACTATTTAAGGGGTCAAATAATTGTAAGATACATATCTCCCAGCTCCGGAAGTTAAGACACGAGCCAGTCAGTGGCCGCTGTTGATCTTTAACAGTTTCTTTAACCAGCCGCTGTTTTAGCTTAAGTTCGAGGCCAGATCAATGTGAGGACAACACAGAAAATGACTGCTGCTGGGCTAAATCCAAACATTTTCTCCCCTGCAGCTTTCAGTCTATATTGCTGATGTGTGCTTTCAAAAATACTCAAGCTTGTGTCTCTGCAACCCCGATATAGCTAAAGCTGAACTGCATTGCACAAACACCAATTGCCGGTCAGCTAAATATGTCATGACTGCACTTGACTGCATAACCAAATAGTCAGATACGAGAAGTCCAACAGTAGTCCATTCATTATTCCTTAAAAGTTTTATCATTTAGAGATAGCAGAAAGTAAACTATATGCAATGATTTATTTGCAAGATAAACATTAGATCAGCCATTTCTGTGTTACATTGTAAACAGCATAATGATGTGAGGTTCGTAGGAACAATACATTTTCATTTAAATAATAGGTGTGTTTGAAAACAAATTTTTTTGACATAACTTTAACAAACATATGACAATAAACTGGCTCTTTAAGCTGCCGAATACTTGAAATAAGGAGGCAAATAATTGTCGACACTTGAGTGAATGTAAATAAATTCTGTCCTTCCCATATGTGTGCATCCCTTATGGTAATAAAATAATGTATGCCTCAAACCAATTACTGGCACAGGCAAACGCTGGAGGTCAGGAAGGTTACATCCCTAAGATTTAAGGCATGGGGCTTGTGTGTGCGTGTGTGCGCGTGTGTGTGTGTTTGTGTGTGTGTGTGTGTGTGTGTCTATTTCCTGCAGTCACCCACCCAAGGGTTTGGAGGTAGCTGTAACAGGAAGCATACCCATACCAGAGCAGCAAGTCAGCCCTGAACAATCTGAAATGTAGTCACAGGAGCGTGTTTCCTGGAACGTGTATTGTCTACAACACCCTGGAGAAAACTGGGAAATACCAACTATAAAGTACCAAGCCTCTGTGACTTGGCTCATTCAATTTCATTTTTTAATACATCTATTGCAAACAAACAGTCACTTAGCAGTGATTGCAGTTCAATTTGAACAGACAGAACTGGGCCATCCCAAGCGTGGGACTACAAGCAAAGCAGGGTGGAACATGGCGTCATCTCTTACCGGTTTAGATGTGGTCAGAAGCAGAGGCAGTGGGCTCTCGGGCTCGCCTGTTACAGCCTGTCAAACAGAGGAAGAAAAACAGATGAAAGCAACTGCTAATTGCAAAACATTCACAGAACTATAATGGCATACCAATCTGAAAAAGTGGGCTGTTGAAAGAAAGATGGTTGGAGAATGACAGAGTTTGTGACAGTGAGCGAATGCCAAAGTGGAAGAAGGGATGCTTTTAACCACCGTTATTAAAGAAGTGGGCGTAGCAAACGAGACAAAGCCAATTGGATGAGGACAATCGTTTTAGAGTCTTGTGGTTAGAATTTTGGTTATTTAGTTTTTTGAGAGAATTGAGCAGATTTAGACAAGAGTGTGGAGCTGGGGGGGATACTTATTGCTACTGTGTCTATCTTGATTGGTCCCTGTGGCGGTTGCTTGTCAATCACAATGTAGGCACGCCCTAAAGCATAGGCTTGTCTATTTTAATAAAAATTGGACGTTAATTTACTAAATTAACATCAGGTTGTTGTGAGGAAGCCTTTTTAGGAAACTAATAAAGAGAACATATAACCCTATTGGCAGAGATAATTAGCTATGACACACAAAGACAGATGACCATTAACAGCCTCTTCCTCATGAGGCAGGGCCATTACTACTTCCCACAAATAATGGAAATAGCACTAAAATGTCAGGAAAATTATAGACCATGCCACAGCACCTGACAAGCATGCCAATGAAGCTATTTCTAACACATATGAAAATAACTGTCACAGCATCAAATAGTCTGACTGCCTGATAATTATAGTCACAGGCAACTTCTTTAAGATGAGTAAATCACAGTGTGTTTCCTACATTAGGTGACCCATAACGGGCATAGCAGTATGCTGTGTTCCTGAATGAGTATATGTGGAAAATGCAGGTTGACAGGTTGCAGACGAGACCAGAATCTATCCAATGAGCTCACAGTAAACCACAGACCACGGCCACTGTGTGATGTGACAGGCTCTGCACCAGACAGCCACACAGTCTGCTTTCTTGTGGAACTTTCTTCCACACGATCTAAGCTAGTCCAAAAATTGAAGCAGTGGCCTTTGACGGTGAAGAACGTGTCTACAACCTGACGGCTTTCCACTTGCAGTACTTATTGAATTTCTGGTCAGGCAGGCATGCCACAACAAAGTCAGGGTGGGACTTAACATTTTGCCGTCTAGCTCTGCTATATGACAGATGACTGGAAAGAATAATGGAAGGTAAAAATATAGATTAAAGGGAAGAAAAGGATGCTACGGAAGAGAATTCTGAATTCTGACTTTTTTCTCAGAACAAAAAAAAACGTTTTTTTTTCAAATTCTCCCAAAAAACAAAAATCATGTAGCCCTAATCCTCTTCCGTAGGATGCTTATTATGAAAGAGGTAAGCTAAATATACATGTAAGAGCAAAGGCAGGTGAAATAATGTAAGAAGGAGCACATTTAGCTGGGGTAACTTGGTGGATTGGTGTAGCATGGGCAAAGTAAAAAAAAAACCTGGAGAAAATCCAAATCAAAGAGCATATGGATGGATTATGTTTCACTTTTGTTAACATTGAGAGGTGTGGATTTGTGCTGCCCTCATGTAGTGTCAGAATAATAGGAAACATTTACATGAATTCACATCAAGCACTTTCACTAATATTCCCACACATCTTCTTCATTATGTGCATGTTATTTTCACATCACAAAAAAGCTCACCAACACCCAAACAAGGAAGAACAACTCCCAATTTAGGAAATGGGAATATCCAAGGAGCACTTGAATGCAGCATTTACTTTCTCAGGGGCCTTCTCTCTTCGAGTATCATTCTAGTTTAGTCGGATTTCCATTCACTTTTGCCAAAAACAAAGTCAACAAATCATTAGTTTTAATGTTGTGGCTTCCAAACGCTTATCTTGTGGTGTACAAGCCAGGAACTGATATTTCCCTTCTACATTTTCACTCTTTCATGCGCGTTAAAAAAAATTAAGGTTTTCTTTTCCTCAAAGAACAATGAGGAAATTACATCCGATTCCTTTTTTGTTTTTGGAGCCAATACTTACTGTAGCAGACCGCTGAGAACAACATCTAATCTACAATCTGTGAGCTGATTCAATTGGGGCCCGTGTGGAAACATTGATCTGAATTATAAAAAGACTTAACGGCACACAGCACCATGCTTCTCTCTTCTAAAAGTCATTCTTGTTGAATATTACAATTGGAGAATTGAGGTGTCAAAGGGAAATAGTTCTGAAGTCAAACACTTCAGATATAGACAAGCAGAAAAGATGAAAACCTGCCCTGAGGCTGAGAACTGTAAAATGTTCCTTTGATGTCATTCACATTGAAATGTCTGATCTGTTAAGAACGTCCCTGACAGTTTGTCTGCAGCAAGGTTAATTGTAAATCATGCAAAAGCTTGCTCGAGTTATACATCAGAAGAGCTCTAGACACCTGGATATCAATGCCTGACTTTTAGTTGCATCTTTATTATTAATGTTGAAAGTGTCGAGGATCATTTGACTTTAGCGTTTGACATGCGGGGATGCTTTAAAAGTTGAAAATAAAATAGGAGTAACAGCACTCTGGATTTGTTAGTTCTCAGTAGAAATGGGTACAGTAGGCAGGTTTGGGGGATATCCCCTTGATCTTTCAGCCCCTCATGATGAGGGCAGGAGCGTGAGAAGCTCCTCCAGTATATTCTTAGCACTGCCTCTCTTTATTCCATTCTCTAGATCCCAAGAGCCTGCCTCGTTTTTAGGCTTCTTACCGAACACACCAACAAAGAGATGTAAGAACATCAAATATTATCACAACTTCTCCAACGGGAGAATTTGCTGCTTTATATTCGTCTCACTTGATAGAAAATGTAATATTCTTGGGTTTGGACTTTTCGTTGGAAAAGATAGCATGGTTGTTGACATTAACATAGCTTTTTTGTAATTGTCACGGGCATTTAAAGCAATGTCTAACATTTTATATATTGAAAGCATTTGAAATATGAAGTGGATAGGAAAGTAATGGATGGTTGCAGGCATTACATTATGTATTGATCACTGATAGTGATAAAATAGCTACAGTTAAACTATGGATATGTAGCAGTATTCGTTTTTAACCATGATTTCGGTTTCCTTATAAGTACATCAATTGTAAAATCTGGTCATGGTGTAATGCTGTCTTGTGGTCTCACTGATCAGTAAAGGAGACATGTGCCAGGATTTATTTTCTCCAAGTTAGCATCTGCTCGTATTGTTTCTCCCCATGTACTCTGCCCACCTGTGTGTCTGAGGTTGTGAGGACACACATTTGACCCTGAGAAAGTGCTGCAGTGCGGCCAGACTGAGCCAGACAGCTCTTTAGCCTGGGGTAGTAGTCCACGTTCCAAACAGGAAGACTGAATCAGGCGAGATAAAACTCTATTTATATTCTCCCAGGCAGGCATCCTGATCAGATCATCACATAAAGCCACAGAGCTCCTGTATGAGGGGAAGTGACGTAATGCATCACAGCCTTAAATGTAACATTTGAAATGGTTAAAGAATGACCACACTACCAAATGTGTCTTTTGAGAGTGCATTCTCTTCAAGAATATAAATCAAAGAGTGTGCTTGCCTCCGTATAAGATGGAGAGCTATAAAGGGAAAAACAGATTATTGATTTACAATCAAGCAGCAGTTAGGGCTTTTTTCCAAGTAGCCACAATGCATTCCGTTTTAATGACAGACAAAGAGGAGAGGCTTGGACAAACACACACACACACATTTGAATGATCAGCGTGAATGTGGTGGTGATCAATCACGGAAAGTCTGTCAGCTTTAAGTCTTACAAGACCATTATACAACCTACATCAATTACGGGGAACTTTCTCTATAAATAATTGATCATGATGCTGTGAGTGCAACCACAGAAATATGATTGCTAACTTTAGCGACTGCACTTGCATCAAGGAACATATTGCCTTTAGGATCACATGCAGCTTTACTAACATGATCAGCTTTTTTATAACAGCCGTCGGTATGTGGGGGAGGGAGAACAATCACACGATGGGGTTACAGCAGGTCAGGTTGTTGAACAGGAAATACCTAATAGATGCCCAAAGCCACCCATGACCTCTGGAAGAAACAACAGACCTGTCAGTCTCAGAGGGGTTTGATATGCAATGCCCTGGTTGGCCCAGCTGAACTTCTCTCTATAGAAACCCTATGTCATGATGGGGTGTCACTCAAAAGGATATTGGTCTGCTGTGACACGCTAATGTGCCTGTGGAAGCATTCAGGAGCTTGTTTGTACAACAAGGGAGCAAATAACTAGGACTTTTTTCACACAGCTGTTACTGATCAACACAACTCCTGAGCTTACTGGCTGTAGCATACAATCATTGCTCTAGAGACACATTTGGGCATGACTGACAATGTGTGTCGTAATAATTTACTGTTCATAATTGTTTTGTAGTTCTAACCTATAACTAGATTGCACATGTTGACAAATTATAGTAAGAGATGGTGGTTTACAAATAACCAGAAAACAAGAAATCTTCAAAAAGATAAAACAACTGGGATCGCACCAGTCGTGACGCCCTATAGAGCCAGGGACTTAAAATGTGTGTGTGTGTGTGTGTGTGTGGGGGGGGGGAGTGTCCTGTTTCCTGATTCTTATCTCACTACTTCCCAAATAGGACCAAACCCATTTTGGAACTCGTATTTCTTTTTGATCTTAACAACACATCGGTAGTTTCATTTTTGCGACACTATAGGTATTTTGTAAATAAATGAAAACCAGTTCTGTCGGAATTCAGGGAAATACCACTTTAAATGTGTGTGTTGTTGAATATTTTAATTTCTGACCATGTTGGTAAAAATATTTGTTAATGATGTGCTTTTTATTAGCTGCTGCCTTACTCTTATGAACATCATATTGATGACTCAGAGACCTCATGACTCAAATACTTGGAAATGTAGCCCACATTTGTCGCACTCAATGATTAAAGATTCTTGTGGCAGATGATGACTGATGCCAAAGATACAATTTAAGGGGCATGTCTAGTAGCAAAGCAAAACTTTTAATGGAAAAGTTCTCATTGCAAACGTTCAAAATTTACTTAAATAGCATACTTATTAATGGAAAACCTCATAACCATGTGAAATAATCATAATCTATTTATTGTTGCCAATTAGATTAAGTGAGATAGAAAGAAGATTTTCACAAAACCTCCTAAATGCTATTGATAAGTATTATGGTCAGCTGTTAAATGCCCAATCTCAACGATATCATATAATCAAAGCTCCTATCAAACATATTCGAATTATACTGTAAAAAATGTTTGGATTAGTCTACATTTTATTTTTCATTATGAAATCAGAAAGCTTTAGAATTTCATATTCAACCAGTTTAGGATGGATTTGGGTTGATTCCCACTTTCTTGGGTGATTCCCAGTATTTATTTGTTGTTGTAATTACCATGTTTGAAACAGAAATGAGCTCTAATGAGAAATGCTCTAATGAGCTCTAAGGAGAAGAACATGTTTGGTAACTGAATAGGACAAATAAAAACAACACACATAATAAAGTTATTTTTGAAAAAGCAGTTAACAACATGCAACTGCAGTTACTGACTCATATACATAAACTGAAGGAAGTTCTTCACAGAATTGCTTTAAAAAAATCCCAATCCAGTATGTCTGGTTTTTATTTCCAAAGATTGATCCATCCTTTGATTTAGGATTCTCATGGACATGCTTGCCCTCTAAACTGATTTGAAAGGCTTCATAGTGTCTTTCCATAGAAAGACAGACACATCACAAAACTATGAATGCACTGAGCATATGAAGCAGCGTAGGCATTAAATAGGAACATGTATGCACACAGCGATGAGAACTGCTATTGGCTATGCAGGATATTACCAGACACCAAACAGTCAACAGAGTCAGGAGCAGCCAAGTCCTTAGTTAAGATCTCCCTTAAGGGATTACCACGGTGCATTGATGACGCTCTAGGGATGGGGAAGTTGTTGAAAAAGCTCACAATTGAAAGACTATTTCTAAGTATTACGCGTCAACCACATGCTTTAGTGAGGCTGACACCGGGGCTGTGACGGTAAAAACAGACCGACTCGACCACAAACCCAATCCTCAGAATAAACCTTAGTCGGCACTGGAAACAGGGTTTGACAGGGGAACTATTGTGCACAACCTGGATGTGATTCAGCACAACGCTGCATAATGTATGACACCAGTAATGTCCTTCAGTTTATAGGAGTTATCAACATTTAGTTAGAAATAGAGGTTAGAAAAAAACATACAATAATACAGGAATTGGTCATGAGAAATATTGCTATGATCAAACCACACAAAATGCTTTGCCAGAGCTGGATTTGCCCGCTGGCACCAGGAATAAACAGTTGTTCGTATGTACTTAGGAATGATCAATGTGTGCTCGGAATATGATTAGTATGGAAAGCGTGAGTCATTGAGAGAAATATCAAAGAGGAGATTATAATGTGTGACAGTTGAGCTATTAAAAAAATAAATGACTGCACACACTCCTGTAATTGTTATCGCATCTCAGCCTTCATGGTCAGAATGGAAATCAAAGATCTGTGATTTACAATTAGACAGGCCAGCATGCCACCGAGCCAATTTCATGCTTAAGGGACCCCAAAAACCCAAACACAGAGAGCAGGAGTCAGTCGGGATTCTTCAGAGTGCTATATTATTTCATTTATACTGATACATCTTAAACGGTATACTCAAAGATATAATATGTTATAATCTCGCAATACAATGTCTAAAAGCTACAGTAGGGAACTAAAGAAATCAACATTTTAATCAAAGTATTGATACCCTTTTAATCCAGTTTCAAGGATCCAGTTGATAATATATTTCAACTGGACGAAGGATTTTAGTCATTGGACATCTGGATCTTAAGTTATGGGATGAACTCAAGTTGTCAGAGAGACACACTGAGCAAACTTGGCAGCTTTGCTTGCAGCCCCTCCATGAGGTCTTTTCAAAAGAGCAACTTCAAAGCAACACTGATTTTCAACATGAAACTGCTTTTTTTAATTGCTTTCACCAATTTTATTTACAAGGATTTTTTGGTTTCGGAGAGAAGGCGACTAAACTAAAGATCAATAAAAAAAGATCACAACTGGGATTAGCTGACTGCAATATTGGACCACAATTATTATGGTCCCACGCTAGTTTGCAACACCACCAAACTTTGCTATTATCTTTTTAAATGATCGAACTATAGCAAATACATAATATTGTACCTAAGTATTTAAAAAAGGTACTCACTTTTCCGTTATTTGCTTCATTCACTTACAAGACCTCATCCAAACTGGCTTGTTTTGGTCTAAACTCTGACCAAAAGCCCTCCCACAGCTAAGTCCTCCGGTCAGTGAGTCTAGTCAGTGTGGTCATTCAGAAACATCAACTCTGCCACAGTTTAGAAATAATACTCGTAATAGGTCTGTGGAAAAGCTCCGTCCAGAACTTTCACACAGTCGAGGCAGAAAGCCCTTGTGTGACCTGCTACTACTTTGTCTTCCCTCCCTCCAAAAATAATAATATGGAGCTTAAAGTCCCACCTACAAGGCAAGGGTCTCGACGTAAATTCAAACTGTTTGTTTGTGTCCCATTTGTAGCCCCAATCGTGAACCTGAAACCTGCTTTCTGAGTGAGTGGAACAGGTACATTTGATTTGCATGTTAAACGGGATCTCTCAAAGTACGTGAATGCATGTGTCAAGCAGGCTTAGCACCGGGGCAGAGAGGTTCCCTGTTGACGCCTGCAGTGGTGTTTCAGAGAAGGCAAAGAGAGAAGGAGGGAAAAGGTTCACGGGTCAAGCAGACTGTGCCTTTTCAACAAATGCCAAACAGTTAGTTGGTGGGCCAGGACTGGAAGAACAAGAAGCCTCCTGTGTGCTTTACATATCCCACCAGCGCTCTAAGCATTTATAACTCTGGCCTCTTATCATGTAAAGGAATTTATAATGTATCCATACAGAATGTGTTCGACCTAAATATTAAAATTGCCATGACATAAGATAACGCTTAGAGCTTTATGGAACTAATTAAGGAAACTGTCCTAAGAAGCATGTTGTGGCCGACAGTTGCAAAGTGCAGCTTTCAACAATAGCTTGTTTTTTTCTTCAAGTTAAAGTGTTTAGTGAGCCAACCGTTTAGAAACATCCTGGGTAACCGAGTACAGCCTCAAGATGTTTTAAATATCCTTAGAAAAAAGGAAAAAAAGGCTCAGGCAGATCTTAAAAGGTTTAATTTCCTTTCCCCTAAACACAACACTGTGAAAGCTTGTCTGGCTGGCAGCATTAAAAGTGCAACTTGCCGTAGTGTATCTGGTTTTTGTATGTGTTATCCTTGCATGCTTGGCTGAAGAAACTCATTTTGAACCAACAATGTGGAGAAAGTGCCGGTATTCAACACAATACTCTGGTTCGTTGCCCTTAATCGAAAGCCCAGGCACTTCTCAAAATAGCACTCATTCTTAGATTCCAATGCATTTACCATGAATAAAAGAGCCTTGAGATATCAACTCTTACATTTGGAACACACAGAAATCAACAATAAAACCGTAAACAATTGAAAAGGCTGCAATATATTTGTAGAAATACGTGACTATTGCAGCTTCTCAAATCACGTTCTTATTTAGTTTAGCAAGAAACCACTAAGGACATTGTAGGTGTCCATACCTGAGGGTTTACACTTATTTCTGAATGATAAAAAGTTCATCTATTCTAGTAGAACAAAAATGTGCCAGTTTAGCCAGGTTGGTGGCTAGTTGGAGGAGGTTTAAAATTATGTATTTGACATACAATTAATTAGAATTAGCTTTTTCTTTTTACATTCCAGTTTCTGTCACAGGGCTCCAACTGTTTTCAAAAACTATATTCTAGCAATTTTATTAGATATTTTCCTGAGATTTTGAAGGCCACAACCAAGAAAATCCCCAAGCTATTTGGCGCATTATGCAGTTAGTGGAATGCAGCAAAACATCTCCAATCTTCTTATATAAACATGATATACTTTGCTTTTGGGTAAATAAAACAAAACAGCAGGAAATTAGAAAACCATTGTGACTGTCTTGAAATAACAGGACGTAGATTAATACAAACTGATTCTAATCTTAGGGAAATGTATTCACTATCTCATGTTTTTTTTTTTTTTTGAATGCCAAAACATTTCCAAAGTAAGGACAAGATGAACATATCACACCAGTCAAACATCAACACCAAGCCCCTATTTGCTGACATTAAAAGGCTAAACTGTCACCTTCTCTTTGCAGCATCATACTTCAAACCGCGTCTCCTGTCTCCGAGGTTAGAGGCCAAAAGACGTGTGAGCTCAGGAAGGATCTCCTTTCAGCCCTCTATTGGGTAAATAAACACACACTCACAACCTCTCAATTTCCATTACTTACACGGTTTGTTGGTCTCAGACTCTCTTGTCTCTTTGTCAATAAATACATATATGAAAAATAAAGACTGTTCTCAATCTGTTATTCTTAAATGGAAACCTTTAAAGAACTAGTCCTACAAATTACCCATCATCTATTTTTCAGGGTCATACAAGGACATCCATCAGTCAGAGAAAAACAATCCATGCATGTGTCTCAGTGAGGCTTTTCCTTTGCAATAGTGTCCATCTGATCCAACTGTAGACCCGAATTGGGACATCTGCATGTTCTGATCACTATATAGAAGCTCCTTCAGTGACAGGCTGCTGCACCCCCACTGTCTAACGGAGAGATACCGCAGGTCCTTCCTTCCTGCAGCGGTCAGACTATACAACCAGCAGCCCCTAGACCACACACACACACACACACACACACACACACACACACACACACACACACACACACACACACACACACACACCTTTTATGTCTTTGTATTTACTTTAAGTTTTTATTTTGTACTTATTTTAGCAAATGTAATCTTGCATAAGGCTGCTACTAAAAAGGTGACAAAGGTAAGATGTAACATGGTGTTGTTTTTATATATTGTAAACATTACCTTGTGAATATCAATCTGCTTCAAAATGACTACTTATAAAAAGGTCTGAAACTATCAGGGCCAGCTGGGTTTGGTTCATAGAATTTACATACAGTATTAGCCTCGAATGGGGTCCCAGCTTTCCACTAATAAATGTGTGCTGTGAGGTACATTTTGGGTCTTCTACAGTTTAGGTAGGATTAGGGTTTGAGTAGGGTCAACTTTGAGCTCAATGCTATTGTCAACAATGCTCACGGTAATTATACTAACATGCACAATTTCATCAGGTAAAATGTTTACGACATTCACCATCTGCGTTAAACATGTTAGCAAAAAAACATAAAGTTCAGCTGAAGCTGCCTTTAGTTTTTCTGGGATATGTCTATAAACCAAAGTATTTGATACATCGAAATCTTACCAGATGGTGAAGCTACTATAGATGAAAAGTCAGAGGACCAACAGTACACAAATGTATCACCGTGGCAATAAGGATATACTGCAAGTACCAAATGTCACGGTCATCGATTTAATAATTGTCGAGATAGTTCAAGTCAACATATGTTAGCAAAAGACAAAAAGTCAGTAGATCACCAAGGAGGGTCGGATTTATCCTCTGGGGACAAAGAGTGTCCTGTACCAAGTTTCAAGGCAATCCAACATGCAGCTTTACAGATCATTTCCTACAACCATGCCACTAGCATGTCTAAAGACATTCTCATAGAAAGAGTAAAATGTCCTCCATCAAATCCAAAGAGCCTCAATGAGTGGATGATTGCACCATTCCAACAACTTGTCAGGAGGCAGTCAACCAGAAAAAAGGTGCACATATGATTTCAACACATGTTCAGCTGGCCACAGCATGATGTGAATACAAATCAAAGATAAATTGAAAAGCAAATGACCCATGAGAGGGTTGCCTATATTCAACTGATGGTATGGAGTAGCTTGAGAAAATGCAGTGCTCAGTGATGTGTTGCTCCAGATGCTCTGAAATAACTACATCCAATATATTTGACGTCCATCTGGGACTTATAAAATATATCATTTAAACAGAACATTTGGCAGCACAGGGAAATGTGTTCCTCAGTCTGTTGGCAGGTTAATACAAGGGATGGCGGTGACAAATGTTTTTACCACACTCTTGAATTTAAACCAAGTATTTACTGAAGAAATTCCCCTCAGTCGTTATGTGATACTTGGCGCTTTTTGAGGCGGCTTAGCAAACCCGAAGTGTGTGCATGCATGATCTATAATTGCCTTCTTTTTTTTTAATTGTGGCATCTACTTTTAAATAAACCAAGTATGTCCAATTGAGGGCGTCGTACAGATTTCAACATTTGATTTGAAGTAACTCACATTCTACTGTGAAAAAGTTTCTGATTAAGACACATTCGAGAATCATTTCAACTCTAAAACATTTCAAACTCATCCCAACCATTGCTTGATGGATGGATGCCGGAGAGAACCGACATCAGATTTCAACAATTCATCGCATGTGGGGCAAGAAGGGGCAGTATTCTTGCAATCGAGCTGTAAAAAGTAACGAGTTCCAGACATGGTGATGCCTCACTTATTATTGACCTCTTCTCTGTGACTCATCACCAATGAAAGGAAGAGCAGGGTTTCAAAACAGAAATACTGGCCAATGGGCATCAAAAGCAGAGCAGATCATGTTTAAAGAGTTCAATGGCCATGGTGAGGACCCGATTCAAGAAGCAGCGGGTTCTGAAGATATTCACAAAGGTGCTTTTGATTAGAGCATTGGCATGAGGCAGCAGGAGAGCTGGCTCTGCCTCGCCGATGAGGCTCCCTTGTGTAAAGTTAATCACAGCAGGTTTTAAGTGAGTAACAAATTACTCTTTTGAGGATTGGTTTTATTGAACAGGCATTTAGGAAAGCAGACAAGAAAGGACAGCAGTGGCAGCCCCCTACGAGGTGGCAGGGTAGGTAATGTGCCATTGATTTCTTTTCTTTCTTGTTTTCACGAGAAAAAAAACATAGGCTGTTGCAAACAAGTGCTTTTCCAAATGAAATCCAAATTAGTTTGACATCCAAAGAAGTTCACACAATGATGGTTTTGCTGCCAGAAAATCTTTTTTTTTTTAGCTGTATAACATTGTGGTATCTTGCTTCTTTAGCGACTTTACCGTGCTGTTGCGGAAATGAGGTCTTCCTAAAATGTGTGGTTGCTTTGTGACTTTTTGGATAACTAGACCTAACCTAAGCCAGAGGTGAAATCAATTATAATTGCAAATTCAAAAAGAGATGATTTTATAAGAGCATTTTATCATCATCCTCCAAAAGGATACACTTATACATGTTGCTCATTGTACTGCCAACATGGCAGCAATCACTGCTTGCCTTCCCCTCAGATTTTAAATTACTTTTACCTGACTACAGAAAAACTCTATAGAAACTTGCCAACACACTCCCACCCCAGGATAGCTCTAAGTCATATTGTCTTTTTCCTTTAATCCTTCCACTAAACGCTGTGAACTTTGTTTAATCTAGATTCCACTTTAATACTGACTGCTGGTTTGTTACTATTGTCTCTCCCAGATGGTTATTACTCTCACTGTTAGAGGGGGGAGACAAAATGTTCCGCACACCAGCCATGAGAAAGACAAATATAATGTTGTTGGTAATAGTGGTTGGCATTATTAATATAAATTGTACAATTTATTTTGGAATGGTGCATTGTTCGTGGCAGAAAACTGGCAACTTAATCGCCTTTGGTGACTAACCCAGAGGGACTTGACTTAAGTGGGAGGGAAGGAAGGTACAGAAAAAATGTTTGGCAGTCATTTTGACGTCAGGGATTACTATTTTTAAAGAAATGTCATTGGCTGTTCATGGGGGGTCGAAAATGTAGGTCTTGCCTCTGCAGCCTTTCATTTGAGGGGGAATGTTCAAGTTGTTATTTTGTCGTTTTAATTTACAGTATGTAAACCTTTCTTACACAAATCTCATAGGACAGAAAACTAGTTAGTAGTAAATGTCTGTTATTTTGTGTCCCACACAGCATGATGCAAAACAGCCACATTGCTATTCATCAGACTACTGGAGCAGAGTATCGGGGGAACAAGCAACCGCTCAAGTAGACCTTCCCACAGCCCTGAGGAAGATCTGCAAAATATGGCATTGCTTTTTATACTGCATCACAATAAGTCCTTAAAGTTCATATTTACACATGTAAGGCCGTCTACACAAATGTCAATTCAACATAAAAAAGGAGTTCCTGTTGTGAGAAGCCAGTCTCAAATTCCTAGATGTTTAATTGCTCTTTTTGCTGCACTTTTAGTGTACAGTTTTGCTGTTGTGTTCATTGTGTTTATTGTATTTTGTTACTCTGGCACAACAATTTCCTTCGGGATAAATCTTATCTTAAAGTCTTATCTTATCTTATCTATTACCAAACAGTGTGTTGTATACAGGAGAGCATTGCCTTGAAACAAGGATAAAAAAGTAGCACATTATGAACAGCTACAGTATGTTTGATGCCCGTTTCTGTCACATTATAGTGTATTCTTTCCATAAATAACCTTACATTCAAGCGGTGAGAGTGCTTCTGGTCACAAAACAAACATTTTTAAGAAATCGATGAAATACTTTAAAATCCAGTATGTCCCTGAACACTTCTGAGTCTAATGTAAAAATATATTAGGATAGAACAAAGGTCCCCATTTGTATTTGTTTATACTAGATTGGAAATGATTATAGGTTACCATCGTATTCCTTCTATTTGATAATTGAGGGTACAATGTTAAATGTCACAAGCAAACAAACTGAATACAAAACTCAATAAACCGATAAAGGATAACTGGATTATTATCCATGGGTTGTGTGAGAGTTTGTTAAAAGATATTTTTTTATATAAAGTGTTGCCTCATTGTTCACTGTGAAGGCATGCATACAAAATGACTTATTTGTTTAAAAAATGAAGGTAACAAAGGGTGAATAATAATTAAATAAATGGTTGTTTTAGGAGTGAAGTAATTATTGGCTAGTGCAATGCGGTGGAGGCTGGTGGACATGTTTAACTGCAGACACCAATTTGTATTATTTTTGCATGTGTGTTTCCTCTTGTGCGCTTGTGATGACAAATTCTGTAGAAATCCCCAAAAGCAACAGAATTTTATCTTATATATTCTGAATGCCAAAATCATCAGTATCCTTAACAGCATAGACTGTTTGTCCTCTTTGTCCCTTTTCCCAGAGCCTGAACTTACTTCTAGTTATTTCACTGTCACATTTTATACAGTGCAGTCACTCTGAAAAAAGTGCAAAAAGCTGAGACCTTATAAATACAGTATTACTCAGATATAGGATCAAAGTCCTGTTTATAGTTACTGGAGCCATCCTTTACATAAAATGGTAAAAATGGTCTGGAGCAGGATAATGAGATCCCCCCCATTCCTGGACCGGCTACAATCGTAGACATTAAGAGTTTTTTAACAGGCTACATGAGTTAAATTCAGGATATGGACAGTCAAATGAAACAGAAATCCCTTCTAAATTTAAAGCAACTAATGACAAATAAAATCAACACCGTTCCATCAAATATAATATATGGCTATGGTAATGTGACTCATTCGTTTTAAAAGGAAACTCTACACTGCAGCCCTGGGCTTAGCTGTGACACTCAAAATATGACCTACACTGGTTTTCACTGAAATGATTCATGGGTATGGACATAGGCCATTATTTACACAAATATGTGTTTTTTTAAACGAGACACCAATGTCATTAATTACAACCAGGTTCTCACTTTCTTCTTTTGCTTCAATAAAGCCTTTAATCCTTACATATAGAAATCTAAATGATAACATATGACACAAAAGTTTAAAGTCTGGAGTTGCAATTAGAGCTGCACCGTTTCCCAATATTTGTATAAATATGTTAGCGAAAACAAATGTGAGGCCTCCCGGGGCCACATTCTTAACTGAAAATACAAATAAACCATTAGGCAGTGAGCAAAGGTTTGCCACAAGGGGAGTTTCACGATTTGTCTTAAAAGACAGAATAAGTGCAACACATGCTTTCCCTATACGTATGTGCAAATATTATCATATTTCAACCCTCTCATTATGCTGTCGAATCAACCCATTATTCTCTTTTCATTATTTTTGAGTCTTGCCAAAACACTGACCCTAAAAAAGTGACTAAACAAAAACGCTTCTACAAACACATTAGGCGAACATGTGGGTGCTCATTTTAATATGTTAACTGTTCATTTTATACTTGTGTATTATATGAAATGCTAACTTGTACGCCATTTACATTTTCTCCATGGATGGGAGTGATGGTCCAGAATGAAATATCTCAACTAAAGGATGGATTTCATTACAATGTTGTAAGAAATGTATGGTTCCCAGAATATAACCATCATCACATGATCATTTTAGCTTTTGTCTCAAATATCTGTCAACTAAATGATTTGCCTATAGCCTACACGTATTTTTTACCTATATGATCATTTAAATTAGTTAAAATCTTTCATTAGATTTAAATAAGAAATGTGGCCGAACCAGAAGTTAGCATTTGAATGGATCCCTCTTTGGATTTCAGTATATTGCAGAAAATAAGGTTTGTGGCTAACAAACGTGTGTTGTTCAGCAGGATAATCTCCACATATTAACACCACTTTATGAGTTTTGAAGCGTGAATGCAATAGGCAGGAATTAATGCAATAAGCAAACTACATCACAGTCGAATAGCTAAGCCAAAGGCGGACTCGTGTCAGCGTGATGACGTTTAGTAGTCTCATTTAGTCACTTGTTAGTAACCTCCAGTTATGTCACATAGAAGCTTCAGACAATCACTAGTGGAGTATTTACTGAGTTTACCGGGTTTTAGGACTCATTACTGCACCACTCTATTAGGTCGATAGATAAGATAATTGATTGACAAGTTATAAATTGCAGTATTATGGTGTATTCTTTGGTGCCATTTACATCATTATGTGTTGCTTGCTATGTTATACTACTTCCTTTCATTGAACTATATGGTTCAACATCATGTAAAGCCCTTATTGTCTTTACCATTGTTGGCTCCTAGTTTATATATCCGTTTAAAAAACAACAACACATGCGTTTGCCAACACAGACAAAGGCTACGGACATAGGCTTAAGCTACACAGACGGTCAGGAGAGGAAGCCCCCCCCCCGGATAAAGTCAACAAGGCTGACATTACAAATCCCACTCTGCTCTGAAACAAAACTGCGTGGTACAGCTTGAAAGCACAGCAGCAGCCAAAGACCTCACTTCCACATGCTCATTTACTGCAGAAATGACACGTATGGATGGCATGTACTAAAACATGCAAACTCCCGACTCTACGGTGGGCTACAATATAACAGGTTCAAACTAAGAAGAGAGTCTACTGCACAAAATAGACTTGACTGTAAACAAGCGCCTTCCTTTCACATAGCAAGGTAAAAATATAGACACAGAATGTGCTGCTGGCAGTGGATATATACGGCTGAGAGTTAGGTATCCCATCTGCATCTCATGAATGCACTGCTTGAGTAAGACACGTATCAAACTTGACCAACAGCCTAAAATAAGGACCATAGTACGGGATTTTCTGGTGCAAAGTCAGAGTGACTCATGGCAGCCACTTGTCGGTAGCACAGAACCAGCGATGTCTCACACAGACAAAGACACAGATGCACAGCCTTGCTCTTCCTGTTGCTGATTGGCCCAGAGGGAAGAAATGATTCAAGTAGCAGGGTAAAAAAAAAGAATAAATGTTGATATAGCAGCACAGTTCATCCATTGTGTTGCCTGGTGCAATGAGATCGGTCCTGCCCCCCTCGTCCCACAGAATAGGAACTTTCACGATGGGACAGAACAAGAGGCGAACTCTGTGGTGACAGAGAGAGCTGAGGAAGTAAACACAGTCAGAGGCTAACATTGCTGCTTTTGTTTACCGCTGCAGAGAACCAGCCAGTGGGTCCCAGAGGAAAAAACCTCTTGACAAAGGTTATGATTGTTCCTGGTTCCAAACAGTCCTCTGGAAAGTTAGCAGCCTCTGATGTCAGTGTTGGTTTCATTTTATAAATCTAAGGCCTTTCTTCTTTGATAGAAGAATGGCAAGTAGATGACTCGTAAAATAATCCGACGGTTATATTTGTAAGCTACTGCAAGCCCTTGATTGTACTGCAGTGATATACAGTATATTGCATATATTTTTATAGTATTTTTATTTTCGATCTTTCTATACAACACTATCGTTTTACTTTAGATATATTTAACACATTTGTATAGGTTATCTTTGACAAGTTTTATGTGTGCTATGTGTGCTAACAGCTCTTTCATTCCAATTCAAATATATTTAAAGTATTTTTATGATACCTTTTACATGTTGTATTGGACCGGTTTTCATAACAGCGGTTTCATTTTAATACAAATATAAGTTTCATATATCGATATTTATAGGTTTGCTTTTACACATTGTATTGTACTTTTTTGTTCTAAAAGCTCTTTAATTGTATTCAGATATATGTTAACTATTTTTATTATATTCTTCACCCTTTTATTGTATCTCTAGTCTATTCCATACTTATGTTCTTGTTTTTTTCGTATTCGCTTTTACATGGGAACCTACTTGTGAACCTGATTCTGATTTATATGATTTGTAAAGTTAGAGAGCAGCCAAAGAGTAAATTATCACCCCTAAAAGTTGGCGGAGAGAATAAACCACAAGAGTGAAATGCAATAGAAGATGTACATATTTCTTCTCAACAGTGGGTTGGAGCAGAGGTGGGGGGGCTCTGACCCTATGCCATGGGAGAAGCAGGAATGTGGGGTCAGACAGTGGGAAACCTCTCTCTCCACTCCCATACACCAGAATAGACGTGATCCTCAGCCTACCACCATGGCACAAGAGGTAAAAAAGGAACTGCTGTTTGGATATGGTCCCATTTGACCTTTGTGGCAGGTCTCTGAAGTATATCTCTTTCTTCATAATGTGTCCCTGGGAATGCTTCCCGAGGGAGTGTGAGACGTCCAATCTTTACTGAAGCATGTAATACACATTTCCCCCTGAAGACATAAATCATTAATCAAATAAAACAAGAACCAACACCCATAGTGGTCAACAATCAAAGTACACTGCTGCAATGCATGCAGAATAATCTCCACATCTGGTAGATCCATAAATGAATGGTGGTGATGAAATGATGTGCTGAGTTCAAATTCACATTTCCTGCCACCGTAAGCGATGCTCAGTCATAACCAAACACAAGCACAGTGATTAGGTTGTTCAACGCTGAAGAGAAAGGGACAATCAGTGAGGAGGAACTCCAGTGATGAAAGTATTGTTGGTGATGCATCTCATTCAGCAGTTGCCTCTGAAAGGACTCAGAATTAATGATTTGATGTTGAACTACACGCTTACAGTACGTGAAATCAGGCAAACAATTACTTAAATTACTTCTTTAAATAAAGAAAAATGTTATGCCTTCAAAATGTCTTATTTTGTTCCAGTTCCAAGAAGGTCAATGTGGATAATAAAAAAGCTAAAAACACCATATATCAAAGAGATAGAATAATGTGTAGAAGAGAAAAATAATGCATTGAAATAATTGAAAGAAATATTAAGTAAAACAGACTTAGTTCATACAAATAAATAAGAAGTCAGTAAGTAAATAATAATAAACATTTGTAAACACTTGAATATCAGGTAATCTGATGTCTTTATAGGCCTTAAGTTTTGTCACTCTTGAAGCTCACATTCAGAGCTTCTCGGCATGTGACAACTCGAGATTCCCTGCCAAAAATAAGTAGCCTTTGGTCATAAAATAACAGTAATGGTAATATTATATTCTGAACAGAAGTTCATACAATTATTTTAAAACCACTTAACACTCAAAAGTCGCTTTTAAAGACACTCAATACAAACTTAAAGTATAGGAATATTAAGGTAATGTTCTCCCACAAGGTCATAACAAACTAGCTCCCACAGTCTAATTGGCCTACACATTGTAAGGACATTATGTTGTGGTTGATTCATTTCTCATTCATGTGGACGCAACCATGTAGGGAACTACATGTAAATTAAATCAGTTTAACTACATTCAGCTTACTGGTTATACATTTAATTTGCATAGAGATAGTAATTTACCTCTTTACGTAAAATGTGTGTAGTTTAATAACCAAACTACCAACAGTTTAGGTTGTAAAAGGAGAGGATGTTGTTGTTCTATTGCTTTTCCACTGTAATGGAAGCCCCATTAACCAGAACCCCTTTTTAAATATAATTAATGTAGATTAATGTTTCTTTTTTTGTGGCATTTAATTTGTTATGGTTATATGACCTATACACAATTGGGAATTTTTGGAAATAAACTCAATTGAGTGGACTTTTTTTGGATGGCAGGTAGTTGTTATTTGAAGTAAATGAACAATTACATGTTTGATTTTTAAATGAGGTTGAACGACTTTTTTTAGTAACTCTAGTTAACCTCACCCGATTGTTTTAGCTTTGCTCTGCGTCTCATTCTTTTAGTGTTAATTAGCTTGCAAAACTATGCTTTAAAATAGCTGTTGTTTTTCAACATGCAACACTGCGAGCTTCTATCGCTGGATACTTCACAGAGAAAAGTTAGACGCCACACGACACTACGATGTCACTAGGCAACGTGACGCTGAATGTTACATAAAACCAACACTGCTGTCAAAAAACTAACTCAAAGGAAACACTATCTTACCTTGAACTGTGAAGTAGCAGCAACCTGTCACACGGCTGGGAAAGCACAGCAAACTGGCACAGGGAAATCACTGCCCACGCGACTTCAGACCAAACTTTCCAGTCGGAACTATTTAATGTATTCCGCTTCTGTCCTGCCAAAAACGTTACGATAACTGCGCCCTTTTACTCAAAAAGTCCGACCCCTCTTCCTGACAACTTTCGGTACCCGCTGTGTCTCTGTTTGATGATGACTTGGGAACAGATTTGTCTGGTTGGTGGAGGAGGAGGAACTGAAGTTTGAGGAAGAAGAAATGGGGCTGTTAGTGACTCCTACAGGCGTGTCACAGCTCTGAGTTTTGTATGAGAAGTAGGCTACTGAGGTTAGGGAGCTCATAAAAACCTGAAACCAGTTTGATTTATTGAAATTAGTCTCAGAGGTAGAACCATATTATATTCATTTGGCCGTTGTGAAGAAAGTTTTGACAGCTGACCAGAGAAACTATACATATTAAGAGCAATGTAATTTCCTTAAATAGCCTCTAATTTATGAATTAGGAATACATGAAGTATTAAAAAGCATAGTTCAATCAGGAGAGACGTGATGTATGAAATACATGTTTATTATCGGGTCACATTATATAAATGAAACATAATGATGACAGTTTATAACAAGTGAATGAAATGGTGTTTGGCGATTAGGCCCAGGTTTGGTAGGATGTCATCCGGGAAGGGAAGAACCGTTTCCGATGAACCCCCAAAAGAAGTGAAAGTATGAAGTACTGAACGTGATGAAATCTTACCTTGTGGGATGCAGTGGAAATCTATGGATGAAATGAGAGGTTAATAGATGTGGGGATTTAGACATACTGATGCCTCCTAGGCATCCTCCCTGGACGTACAGGGC
>NW_011333192.1:259326-263253 GCF_000735185.1 Notothenia coriiceps | reverse complement strand
ATTTAAATATTAAGAGTAGCCTACATACAAAATTGAAAATATCAAGAAGATACTGTAGCGATCTCTACAATAAAACAGTTTAGTGCAGGACCTCCAAAGATATTAACAGGAGGATGTGAAAAACAGACCAACTAGGCTTTATTCAAACACTAAAGATTACTTTAAGTTAAGGTCCTCTTTTGAATAAGAAAAAAACGTTGGGGTTATCCACAGATAAATATGAAGTCTGACAAAGTACTTAACATCCAATATATTGCATAGTTTATTTTGGCACTTGACAATCACCTTCCCTGAATTTGACTCAGGTGTAACTAAAGTCTGATTTAAGGGTTGTTTATATTTCACATCATTAATCAGAATCTACAAAGTAACTAAAATAAATGTAGTGGAGTAAAAATACCAGGTTAACCTCTGAATTGTGGTGGAGTAGAATGACAAAGTAGTATGCTGCTGTAACAAAAACATTTCCCAACTAGGGATCAATAAAGTATATCTTATCTTATCTTAAGATGATTGATGGCCTACTGCCATATTTGCTCAATTTGCCTCTGAACCTTGACAAGTGCATGTTTCAGGCTTATCAATGAACAACAGGAGGGGTCACAGACATAAGACCAGCTGTTAAATAAAGCTCTTCTGACCTCATGTGGGTATATTAATTCACCCATTTATTAATTATATGTTTTAATTTTGATAACACCACTGTGTTTCGTATCCCCTAAACCTCCAGGGTGTACGCAGTTTAATACTGGCAACTTCTAATTGTGGGAAATACGAAAACGTCTTATAAAGAGACGTGCCATAGAACATGTTGCGAAACACACAATAGCCAGCGAAACACACAATAGCCTGCATGTGTAGTGGGGGGTGGGGGGGGGGGGCTGGAGCCGTCCAATTCCAGTTTTGGAAAGTCTGCCGTGGTTCCATTCCATTTCATAGAGCTGTGACGCTCAGCGTAACCTTGTCGCACTGCCACTCCAACATCCAATCACAGGGCTTGATGACTAATCACGGGGTTTGTAAAGCATTTGCAATGAACGGGCCGGGAGCATGTTGTTTCTTACACGACCACTAGAGCACCTCTAGTGGTCGTGTAAGAAACAACATACACTTTAAAACGTGTCTCTGGGTCGTAATAAGGGCATGAACAATCGGCCTATATGGTTGTTTTTTGTAGAAGGACAGGCTGCTCTGTGCAGGACGCTCAACCCTAACTGATGGAAACCTTGTCATTATAATGCCTAAGGGACCTGGTGCCCTCCCGAAAAGGCGGATCAGAAATGACCCTGTGGTTCTGACAGTTCTCCTCAGAGCTCCCTTACCTGTGTGGATGCCGGCTCTCAGCTGCAGCCTCTCGTTGGGCATGTGAGGGATGGAGACCTGCCTGACGGCGGCCACCAGGTCCAGCGCCATCTTTGCAATCTCATCAGCGTGTCTGTCCCCGTTCCTCTCCGGCAGACCGCTCACCACCATGTACGCATCCCCAATGGTCTCCACCTGTACGTTATGATGTTTATACTAGCTTTCATGTGCTTCCAGTTTAAACATTTAAAGCAAAGAACATAAGCAGCACAGCAAGTTGGTCCGGTAAGTGGTAGGATGGGTTTGTATTGCTGTCTGAGTGGAGACAAATGTCAGATATCAGTTGCACAAGTCCACAGATACACAGGGTTTTTTTTTTAAACAGGGATTTTCCTCTTTCTAACCCTAACCCTAAAAACCTGTACATCACACTACAGGAATGGGAAAACCCAATAAAAGCATCATAAGGCCAACAACATTTCATTGTACCTTGTAGACGTTGTAGGAGTCGATGCGCGTGTCAAAGCACATGTAGAGGTTGTTGAGCATCTCCACCACCTGCAAAGGAGCGCAGGACGCAGAGATGGAGGTGAAGCCCACGATGTCCGAGAAAAAAATAGTCACCTGGACCAAAATGGAGAGAGGTGACTCCATCAGTCTGCTGGACAGAACAGTATATATTTAAACTGCCTGCGATACAAATAATATAGTCTACCGCAACAGTCCTACAATAAATCATAGGCTTTATAACACAAACACCTCTCTGTAAAACCGAAACCACATGCTACAAATACAAAGTTGAATCCACATCTTTCTCTGTCATGGAGGTAACACTGTTGTTAGATATGTAAAAGTGATAATACAGCATTGGAAAAATATACCATTATAAGTAAAAGCTCTGCATTCAAAAAATCCTTAAAGAATGTTATGTTCGGAATGAATCATACACAAATCTCCTTATTGAGTTTCAGCCTCACTTTGTCCTAGCCATACAGACCCTTCAACAATAATTGCCCCCCCCCCCCTGATTGACACGTGTTAGAGCCTTTTCAGGGATCAGCCATCATGCTATAGTTTTCGGTGTAGTGGAAAAAGAAGAAGAACTTATATTTTCTTTCCATTTCCGGTTAAAGATGAGCTTATGGTACCAAATTATGCTGTTGACAGCTCTCTAAGCATCTCTTTAGGGGTTAGCCACCCCCAACAAAAACGGTGTTACATTTTTTTAATAGTTCAATCTGAGTTTGTACCCCTAATACTAAGTCATCTTAACCCGGTACCTACTGACTATAACAAACAGAAGACTAAACCAAACTAAACCTTGACCCCCTGGAAATGAGGCCAACGGAGAAGATGAAATAAAAGACAAAGTAAGAGGTTTCTGAGATTTGGGATGAAAAACAGACGCTATTTTGCTAGCCTATATGGAAATTACCATCCTTTGTTTCCCCAACCCTTAAAACTGAAGCAAAAGTGTTCGTCCCAGTAAACGTTGGTAATGTTTCCTCCTATTATTTTGGCTATTGTTCTTTTCTTGTTTTGTTCGGCCTGAACTGCTCTTGTACGAGTTTCTGGAACTCCACGTAACTGGACCTACATCGCAGACATAAATGACCTCCTGAACTAGACCAGAACGTTTCCTCTCGACGTCAGACTGGAATCACATTTTCCTTCCTGGGACATAGAGGCTACATCTCCCATCTGTCAAGTATAAGTGACTAAACTTGTATCAACCTAACTTGCTCAACCTGTCGGAGGTATGTCAACTAATACCGATACGACTAGTAATTTCTGACGACTGTCCAACATGGTTGTAGAAACGTAACATCTAACAGGTCACAACCTCGTCAAAGTAAATTTCGTCAACTATCTGTATTTCCTGCATTTCTCTTGTAATCCTTGAACCAGATGCACGGCGTTTCTATGGACTCCGCCGACTCTTTTATTTAAGAAAACAAAACGAAAACGTGTCTGATAGTAGACCAGAAAGGTACCTGCTCGTCTACCAGTTAGTAATGGTGCGGTTCATAAAAACCTGAAGATACTTTCATAGACGACTAAACAAGTCATACCTAATGTTACCTTGGAACTCATACTTGTAGGGCGGTTTGCTAAAAATTTTCGTGCCGAAGGTAATAAGTACAATGGAACGTTATCGGTACCTTTGTTCCGAGTTGTTTCCGGTGCATATGATCTGTTGTAATTTCCGTCTTCTGACCGACACCAGAACAGTTGCTACTGGTCTTGTCGATAAAAAGAAATAGCATTGGTCAGAAATCATCTGCCTTTGTGTTTAGGAAGTGAAGTATGCGGGAGGGTAGGTAAGATTGTAAGTTGGTTTCGTGTCACAGTCTCCAACATTACTACGCCACTCGGACGTCTCCATGGAGACCTTCTAGACTGTGAGCACTATTATACTTCCACGCACACAAACGGCGGAAACAACCGATAACGCACTAAATCGGATATTAACGGGCACACGAGGTATAGTGCAGTCCTCCTCTTGTTGTTCAAATAAGCCCCCTTTATACGAGCCTCGAATCAAACTTCAAACTGCGTCGACCCCGACGCCTACCCTCCCCCACCGGCGCACACCCAGAACCCCACCCCCCCGACACGGACTTA
>NW_011333192.1:255970-259281 GCF_000735185.1 Notothenia coriiceps | reverse complement strand
ATGTGTTTTGGCGATAGGCCAGGTTTTGTAGGATATCATTTTCGGGAGGGGAAAGAACCTTTCCGATGAAACCTCTGGCTTAGGACCAGTGGTTCTCAAACTTTCTGGTCGGCCCCCCTTTGGAGAAAAAAAGAAGTCGGGGCCCCCCCCCAACACAAATAGTCAGGCTCAGGTGTGGACGCCGAGATTTTATTTGGGGGGTGCTGGGGTAGCTTGCGTTTCATATAGGGTGCTCAAACATTGAGGGTTTTCTTCTTATTATATTGTATTTCGGGCGCTACAGTGATTTTCTACTGCCACACTCCCCACACATTACTGTACCCACGTAAACTCCGGCGACTTGGTTACAATGAAGGCATCGATAATCAGGCTCACGGCATTATAGGTGTAAGCAGGGGGTAAGTGGCTATTATAGGTGGTGTGTGACCTCACATAGGGGGTCTGGGGCAGCTCCCGGGAAAGATTTATGTTTTTAAATATTTTAAGTTTGAAAGCCTCAATCTGGTTGCATTTGAAGGGAGCAACATGAAGAGATTCTATGGGATACATCCTCTCAACCTATATGAACGAACTGTAAACAGATGTACTTTTTCTTTATTGGGTATTTTCAACACCCTTGGTTAAGCGTTAATGGCAGAGGTGTCATACCTTGTTTTTAATAGCAATAACTTAGAAAAACGTGTGCCCAATTGGTTGAAAGCCCCAAACGTTGAGACCGACGGAAAGAACACTGAGAGAGTCCTTTAGGTCACTGAGGTCTCTCCAGCAAAGACTCTCCTCGGCAGGGAAAACTCCTATATCCGTTAGGTAGGCTCCGGCTAGCACCCAAGGAAGCTAACAACAACATCTCTGGTACCGTGCGACTCTCTCTCTCTCTCTCGCTGGCGCACGCACACAAAATGCGTCGTTCCAAAACCACCACACAGAGCGCCAAGCTTTTTAATGAAACAACAGGAACCCAGACCGTATGTACTGTATGATATTATTTTCGGAATCCAAAATTAAAAAAAAAAAAAATTAAATATTTTAAAAAAAAAAAAAATGATATTAACCATTTTTCCTCCTGGTCTCTCTCGCGCCCCCCCTGTCATGCCTCTGGCGCCCCCCCTGGGGGGGGGCGCGCCCCCACTTTGAGAACCCCATGTCTAGGACACTGGGGTGGGTGGTGATAAGTGGTCTAAGGTCCGGTTAGAAAGGGAGAAGGGTTAAGCTTGCCCTGAGGCTTGGGAAGCCGGGAGGGCGGGAAGGTGGTGGGAGGAGGGTTGCCGCGTTGACACCTGGAGAAGCGATGAAATGGGAGAGCATATATAGAGGATTAACAGGTGCGGATAATTAGTTTGTTGAATGCGGGGGAAGTGATAGTTAGCCTGAGGAGTGGCGCTCCCCTATCCTTTAGTGAAGGGAGAGAGTATTGCCATGACGTGCAATACGAAGTGATAGGTCTTCTTGCCTGAATTTGCGCTGAGCTTCATTTGTGTAAGCTACCAATAACTTCCCTCTGGGAGAAGATGAACTAAAGCCAAGTAACTCTAAATGTAGTTTTGGTTAACTAAAGGTACATAGAAAAAGCACTTCATACGACGAAAAAGCACTTCATAGACAACAAAGTTGAATACCAGAAAATATTGCCGAACAAATGATTGTTTAAAAATATATTGACTACTTTTTCTAGTACAAACATCAACAACAACATTTAATTACTCCCCTAGTTTTTACCTTTTTAGACTTCATGAACATCTTGAACACTGGTTCTAAAAGTATTTGTTTATACTTTTTTATAACAATCAAAGAGTCTAATTCACTAGAGGCAATGGTAAGACAAAATCAATATTAAAACAATTTTTTCTTTTAAAGTCCTACATTATTTAAGTGGTTTACTACACAGAAATGGCAAAAAGAATAGTCATTTTACTTTTTTAATCACTATGCCATTATGAATTACCAGCAAGCTACTGCAAAATGTAATTAAACCACTAGTTACAGTAAATGTAGCTTGCAACGCAACGACAAACATTTTATTTGGGTGAAAACTGTGAATGTTTTAATTCACAACAGCATCCAGGGAACGAGACCATACAGTGTTCATATTTCCAAATCACAAACATGCATGGTGTTTAACCAGCCATCGGGCTTCCCTTCTGCCGTGTGTGTAATTAGCAGATTACAATGAATAAAGAGAATTAAATAAAAAGAAAATTAAAAAGCATCACAGCCAACAACTGCTTTAAACTGTTTATTTTGGAACAACGACTGCTGGAGGGAAGAAACTAGGGCTGCTCAATTCATCGTATTTTAATCGCAATTACGATTTTGGCTTGCAACGATTATGAAAACAACATCATCAAAATAATAAGCTGGCTTTCGGGACGTGGAACGTCACCTCTCTGTGGGGGAAGGAGTCGGAGCTTGTGCGGGAAGTGGAGCGTTACCAGTTGGACCTGGTTGGGCTCACCTCTACGCACAGCGTCGGCTCTGGAACCTTACTTCTGGATAGGGGTTGGACTCTATTCTTCTCCGGAGTTGCTCAAGGTGTGAGGCGCCGGGCGGGTGTGGGGATACTCACAAGTCCCCGGTTGTGTGCTTCGTTGTTGGAGTTTACCCCAGTGGACGAGAGGGTCGCCTCCCTACGCCTGCGGGTTATGGGGGGGAAAACTCTGACTGTTGTGTGTGCTTATGCACCCAACAGCAGTTCAGAGTATACGGCCTTCTTGGAGACCCTGGAAAGAGTCCTGTATGGGGCTCCTGAAGGGGACTCTTTAATCTTGTTGGGAGACTTCAACGCACATGTGGGCAATGATGGAGACACTTGGAGGGGAGTGATTGGGAGGAACGGCCCCCCTGATCTGAACCGGAGTGGTGGTTTGTTACTGGACTTCTGTGCTAGTCATGGATTGGCCATAACAAACACCATGTTCGAACATAAGGATGCTCATAAGTATACGTGGTACCAGAGCACCCTAGGCAGAAGGCCCATGATCGATTTCGTTATCGTATCATCGGACCTGAGGCCGTATGTTTTGGACACTCGGGTAAAGAGAGGGGCGGAGTTGTCAACTGATCACCATCTGGTGGTGAGTTGGGTCGAGTGGCGGGGGAAGCCTCTGGATAGACCTGGTAGCCCAAACGTGTAGTTCGGACGTGAACTGGGAACGTCTAGAGGAGCCCAAAGTCAGGAGGCCTCAACTCAAACCTCCGGCGGACGGCTTTTCGGGACGATTCCTGTGGGAGGTTGGTGGACATTGACCAATTTGCGTCGTGTTCAAGAGTCCTCTATTGCCGAAGCCGCGGCGGGGAGCTGTGGTCTCAAGGTC
>NW_011333192.1:238793-255936 GCF_000735185.1 Notothenia coriiceps | reverse complement strand
TAGATTTTTGAATTGCAGCTCACACCTATTTACCAAAGGACGCGCTGCGCTGCATGCAACTACCCCCTCTTTGAATGTCAATCCATGACAGAAGCAAATCTTCTGTCCATGCTATGTTCACTAAGCACGGGGACCTCCTGTTAACTTTTTTTTTTTACTCATTAACAGCCATTAAAAGAAGGGAAACTTGCAGTAACAGCTTAATTAAACGAAAGTCTCGTTCAATCAGTATATTATGGGCTTCTCCAGAGATATCCTAGCTTTGTATATACAGCGCAATAGAATACACAGCTGGGATATGCACCGCCGGTCCGTATCTTTAGTAACATGAAAAGAAGATACTATGGTCACATGTTTTATAGGAGTTGAGAATACACATAAAAGCATGCGCTGTCATAAAATGGACAGACAGAGTCGATTGTCATTTCGGTAATAATCGGGCTGAGCAGCATTGCACAGGGCTGCTATAGAGGGGGCCTCTGCGAAGCTGTGCTCATATTGAGCACAAGTATACTCTATAACATCTATCGTCTAATACAGCTGGTCGTCGATAATTCACCAAATTGATCGGGGATTTATAACATTTTATTTTGTTATCTAGCGATTTCATTAGCCGCTTATACTCTATCTGGAAATTAATATAGTAAAAATCACCAATCAGGAAAATTCCAAACGTCCCAAACGTCAACAAACTTTAAAGCTGGAGCTAGGCATAATTGAGAATAACACTCGAGGGTGCCTTATATTTGAATCGCGAAAAACCCCATTGGGCGTTACAGAGGCCCTCTCCACACACGCACGAACCCGCACGAGGCACCAATAGGCCAGAATAGTTATGCTCAAGATGGAAGGCGACGGCAGAAGCCATCCATATTTAGCCACGGCCGGTGACAAACATGAGTTGTCGGCCTTTTTACCAGTGCTACGCCTGTCCGACAGAGTGACATTTTGTTTATGATTTTTTTCACAGCATGCGGTGCTATTATAGTGTATCAGTACCTATCGGGATTAAGTGCGTCCAGGAATTATAACAAAAGGTTTCGGTTTTTTTTTGCGGTGTATTATAGAGTGAAATAATCTACCCATCCCACCTGTAAGTGTCCTCTCGTAACAGTACTGAGCGCTCTGTTTATACGAATATAGAACACGGTCGTCGTCAAATCTGTTGTGCAAGTCGGGGGCAAGCGGTTCTCGCCAATGCTGGGCGATTAGTGATTCCTCAAATGGATTGAAAATATTTCTCATTTATTGGCGTGGCCTGAATTTGCCCTGCATTTTGAGCTCTAGGGGCAGCATGATTCGACTTACATTACATGGAATTGCATTCAGCGCCTACCTTCACATAAGCGCATTCGACCAGAAGATACAACCTTAAGAACAAACATATAGTACATCAGGGGTTTCGCTAGAGCTATCTTCTCTGATAAATTCACTCAAGCTATAACCGGACATAGGCCATGAAGATGTAATAGAAGGTGCTATACTGACAAGGCATATGAAATATTGCATATCGAAATGTCCCTCGAGAGCTAAGATCACGAGATTTGCGGCTTTGGCTGCTAATATAAGAAACTTATATGAGAATCAGCTTTTTTTAAGCTCCAGAATTTACTATGATAATCATTAGCAATCCTCACTACTAGTAGGAGTTTAAATCAGTAAATGTTAATTAACAAAATAATTGCGTGTATCAATATTATGGACTGTATCATTTCATCTCTCATCAAAGTCCGTTACATATAAATACCATCAACCTCCACACTGACGAAGGGAAACTTGCTTTAAGTGCTTGAAAAGTGTAACAGAGAAAACTACAGGATTCTTCTTTGGGGACACAATTATCACAGCGAGATTTGTGCTTGCATAATCTAACCAGCGCCATCTAAAAAACACAATCGCACGGTACACCTTCAGGGAAAAAGGCTCGAACGCACCATGACAAGCTTAATCTGTATGCTTGTGGTTCAAACAGCAACGGGAAGTCAGACAGAGCACACAAGTTACTACAATTCTTAGTCTCACTCAGAATACCATCGCTGACTAGTTCGGGCTGGCGCGGGCGAGTCTAGCATCCAGGCCTCACAACATCTGGCTTCAGCGTTTGAGTACAATCTTTCAGCGTTACACCACCAATCATTTCTTAGCGACGAAAACGCCTAGGATGATCGCCGACGAGATACAAAGCTTTGAGAAAAGAAAAAAGATTAGCTTCAACTAATGGGAGTTTCAGTAGGCTGGATTTATGCCTTTAACTGGATCGAGCATCTGAAGATTATGGTTATTTTTTAAGAAGACAGTAAGCGTTTTAAGCCCTGACGACGCGAACACCTACCAGAATGAGGTCGTCTCGAAACTATCACCAAAGGAAGCAAATAATACATTGCCCCGGCAATTTGCAGTGGGTGGTTTCGCATCATAAATCATATTGCAGGATTGTGCAGCACACTGTATCCTATCGCGCAGCGAATTTTGATCAGCACTAACGAGCAGGTAGCCTAGTCTGGTTTAATATATTCTTTCTATATCACAAGTTTTCAAACAAAGTTGCACCAGATCATGACGTGTTTTTTTTTGTTTTTTAAAACGGTCTCCAGGAATGCTTTTCGCCCGTTAGCAGATTTGTCTTTCTGTTTTGCCTCAATTGGTTACATTTATTTTCTTGAGCAGCCTTAGCTTACATATTTTCATGAATGACTACTCACAGGCTACTAAAGAAAATCACAAAGACCCGGAAGGTCTAGCTTTAGCGAGAAGCCTTACGTGTAATTTTCAGCCTGGAATACTGTACAGAGGCTGACCTCGATACTATTCTTCTGTAAAAAACCGTTGCCCAGACACGAAACACAACACAAAATACACTGTTTCAAAGTCCAGAGTGATAAAGTAAAGCCAGATCTTGGTACTAACTCGCCTAGCGAGCAGCGTAGCAGTGACAGCGTGTTGGAGTGGCCCGCGAATCCGGCACTCCAAAACCATTCTTTTCACACCGGTGGCGTCACCTTCAGTTCTCTTATGTACATCAATGCAAAATATTTGCCTTCCCTCCTCGTGGCCATCTGGAGAGGCATGTTGGGCTGATTTTTAGCTAGCGAGCGGGATTCACAAGGGCATAATCTTCTGGAAGCACCGGAAGGCGCAGATGTACATGTGGACAGCTCATCCGCAGCTGGCTTGAGCCTAAGACGTTTTAACTCCATTTTGAGTAGAAGGTAAATCACGCAGCGGTTTCTAACCATCAGCCTCTTAAACCATTTCTTCTGTGCCCACTTGAACTTCTGCCAGTATCCAATACGCGCCCTGACAGACAGTGAGAAACTACCGCATGCTCATCTGTCCTGCTCAGGCAGAAAATCTTCTTCCACTCCCTGGTTGATGGATTTCCTGACACAGAGGAACTGGAGCAGAGAGCAACCATAGTTGACCATGGCGCGCAGTGCGAGGGGTTGAAAGTCGGCGAAAGAGGAAAGTGAGGAAGCAGGGTTTGTTTCGGAGGTATCGTTTCCGCATCCGTCTATCCAAGAGGTACAGGGCGCCACGCCCCCGATGCAGCTGCCTTCTCTGCTTTGAGCATACCATTCGGTCTAGGTGCCTGGTAGCCCGTGTCGATCTCGCCCGCCCCCTCCCTGCCGCAAGAGCGGTTTTGGGGCCACCACCTCCATTAAATCCTGATTGATGAGATTTGTCTTTTCACCTGGGAATTTAGAGAGTGTGCGTTAAAGCGTATATCTCTGCGTCAGTTGTTTCTGCAATTGGTGCTTAATAGCGTGCGTCTAGAAATTCAAAGTTATCAAGTTAAATGAAGTTAGCATTTTAATAGCTGTCAAACAGCTGGTGTGTGGTATAATAGCGGTCTAGGAAACTGTCTAGTCTTGATCGGCAGCAAGATTCTTTGGAATTTAGGCATGAAAAAGCGTAACAACAACATAAGACATTTGGAAGCTTGACTGAATACATGGTTTAGTGTTGCACTGGCCCTTGTTGGACAGATAATAAATAGAAATTCACAACTTCTCAATTCAAATGGTTTGACCGTAATGTATTGGATTTCTATCTCCAAGGAGAGGGAACAACTAGCGGGGAAAACAGGGGGGTGTGTGGCAGCTGAGCTGGGGCCCTCAGTTTGGCTTCATGCAGGAGGGCCGCGACAGCTTCTATCTAGGGCCGTGTTCACAACATCCAACAGCGAGCCGTATCTAGCACGAGCCCCAGCATTTCCTCTCAAGTTGCTCTCCGACGTCCACCGATAACTAACAATTGACTCACCGCGCGCCGATGAGGGCAATTACCTGACTAATCGATCGACTAATGGCTCTCCTTGCCGATCACCATAGGCATACAGATAGTTTACAGGATGGCTCCTAGATCGAGCCACCCCGGAGGCGAGAAGTCCGCCCACCTGTTAAATGGTAATACACACTCACCCTCAGTAAGAGTATCAACTTCATCAGGCGGAGGAGGCACACTCGGTTACATATTGCACAGGATGCGATTTAATCACTCAGAAAGCAGCTTGAGTCGGTTGATTTAGGTATTACATGACACCAGTACGATGTTTTATTTTTAAAGGGTGGAGGATTTTGGATAGCTCCCTCTCACTCACAACGACAACCTTACACACATACAGACGCCAAGGAGGTCTCGAAGAGCCCATGCCCAGTCGCCAAGGTTTGGTTGCGCTATGGCGGCAAGATACTGGACGATGGTACGCAGAAGTCTGTACAGCGTTCGCTCGTTCGCCTTGCTTTTTTTTAAACGGTATCTAATCCTTAAAGTCGTATTACTACACGATGTTGCCAGCAGGGAGGCCAGTATTAAAATTCTGGGATCATTCTGGTGGTCATCATATGTGCATAAAGCACTGTACGACTTGGCAGTCAGATATTAAAGAACTGCGAGGCATTTAATAACCATATTCTTAGGTTTTTAACAATCTAACTTCGCAAACGAAATCCAAGTTCCATCTGACATGCATATCAACGTGTTCTTCTTTAGAGCAGTGCAACATGAACAAAGCGACCGCTGCTGCAGATTTAAGCTACACCTTCTAAACCTAATGCATGACAGGCAGTAATTAGACCAATAACCCGAGCTGTCCATAAAGCTCAAATTACAGGACAGGTTTGGGTTGCCTCATAATGCGCAGGACGTTTGGTAATTTTTGAAGGTTTCATATCAGCTATATAACAAACAGCGTTGGAAAAAACGCAGCGCGCGGGACCTTCAACACAGGCTAACCCCCACTCCACTACCCCCCCTCCCGCCTCCGCCCTCCATCAACCGCGCAAGTAGAATTTACTCAAACGATGTAGAGGAGGAGATTGGAGAGCTGGGTGAGGGGTGGGTGCGAGAGAGGTAGGAGGAAGAGCAGCACAACCTATTGGCGGGGACGGGTCTTTTCCCCTACCTCCCGCCAATAAAGAGACCTTTATTTGTCGCGGGCGGGGGAGGGGGAAACACACACAGCCATGTGAAACCATAGGTGTCGTGAAAAGATGTGCGGGGGGGGGTTTGTTAGAGCCGTTCTAGTAGTTGTGCTTCCGCGAGTTTGCAAGCGGGGCGCAAGGAGCCTAGCACGGAAAACAATATACGCTTATAATGGTGTCAGGAACGGTGATTACAGAGGACACACAGACAGCTGATTGCAGATGGACACTGAGGAGCAAAGCCTTATGAGAAAAAGAAAAAAGTTTTTTATTCTGAGAGGAAGTTGTTATGTGGTGCAGGAGGGGTTTTTTGGAGGGGGAAGGGCACGCAGAGTTCTCCCTACTCTCTAGTCCAGATCAATCTCTGTGACTCTCAAGCAGCATGAGAGCTTCGTACCGGGGTCCCTCTATACTAGGCTTCTAGTAGAGTCGTATCAATTCTTCTAGCGATGAGGTAGGGTTATGAGCTCGCAAAATCGCAGATTCAGAGAGTCTCCAACTGCATAGCGCTCAAAAGATCCCTGCGTTGTTTAAATCATACAACCGCGCTCACTGAATTATTTACGATTTCGAGCTAGTCGATGAAATAGCGGCGAAGGGGTACTGCAGAATAAATCGAGCATGACTAACCGCATTGCCAATCCATGACAGCTATGCGAGGATGACTGAAGCGGAACTGTGCGCAGTGCGAGGCCTATAAATTATCGTTCTATGCCCTCACTCGAGTTAAGTACTGCGACCTTCAGCACTCTATACTGGACACATCGTATCGCTAAGAGCTAATAGTTTTGTCGTGTGTGAAGGCGGCTGGGATGAGGATCAGCATCTCAGAAGTCTGACGATCTAGCAGCACATGAGTATCATCAGCAGGAAAGCAGAACTAATGGACTGTCACACGAAGATAGGAGAACATGAGTCCTTACGCCCAAGTGAAGGAGTTCAAAGTACTCTCAGGTCTTGTTCTCGAAGGAGGGACAGATGCGAGCTGAGATGGTCGGAGAATCGAGCAGCTCGGGAGCGTACTGCAGTCGCTTTACGCTCGTGTGTGACGAAAAAGGGAGCTGAGCCAGAAGGCAAAGCTCTCTGTCTACCGCTCCATTTTCGTTCCTACCCTCACCTATGGTCATGAAGGATGGGTCATGACCGAAAGAACGAGATCGCGGGTACAAGCGGCCGAGATGGGTTTTCTCCGCAGGGTGGCTGGTGTCTCCCTTAGGGATAAGGCGAGAAGTTCGGTCATCCGGGAGGGACTCGGAGTTGACTCCGAGTCCCTCCCGGATGACCGAACTTCTCACCTAACTAGGTGCCCAAACCACCTCAACTGAAGGCTCCTCCTTCACGTCGAAAGGAGCCAGTTGAGGTGGTTTGGGCACCTAGTTAGGATGCCACCTGGGCGCCTCCCTAGGGAGGTGTTCCAGGCACGTCCAGCTGGGAGGAGACCAAGGGGTAGACCTAGGACCAGGTGGAGGGATTATATCTCTTCGCTGGCCTGGGAGCGCCTTGGGATCCCCCAGTCAGAGCTGGTTGATGTGGCCAGGGAAAAGAAAGTTTGGGGCTCTCTGCTGGAACTGCTACCTCCGCGACCCGACCACGGATAAGCGGGAGAAGATGGATGGATGGATGGAAAACAGCTAAGTGGCCAGTTTAATATTCAAGAGACATGTCAGTGGAATCGTTTCATGTCAATCTAAGAAATAAATGTGTACATCACAAAATGTCAAACTATTCCTTTCTGTTTTGTTTAATATTTGCTTTTCTCAGAGTGTGCAATATAGATTAATTGCTATAAATATATTTGGCATCCCCCTGTCAGTATTTTTAGAGCATTGTTTTGTTGGTTTCCTCTGACTCAAAAATAGAAATGATAACAGATTGTTTCCCCTATCTATTTCTTCTCTCTCACTGCCATTGACATTCTAATGAATCATTGCAGCCTACAAACATTCCCAGCCAGGGTTTGGTCAGGAATCCTTCTGAGTCAGGAATGACAATACTGCACTCACTTCCTATAGTGAGTGGGGGGCTTTTCTATGAAGGTCATGTGTCTCACACATCTATCAAAGCAAAAATACATCAAAAACTTCGCAAGCTGTACATCTTGATTCAACAACTAATTTGCATCGCAGCAGGGGCCATAATATGACTGTAATTTGTCCCTCTTCTCAGCAGCAGTAATGTGTGAGAGCAGTCCAGGTGCAGCATGCTGGGCTAATGACCTGATAGCCAGCATGGGAAGCATCTGGAAGAGAGCCAGACCTGCACTAAGCACAGTACCTGCATGCCTTTGATTATCACTGAAGCCTGTCATGCAATTCCCTCCCCGAAAAAAAATATGGATGCAACGTAAAGCAAGCTGGGAAAGAATGTGATGTGTGTTTTGCTCAGATTAGGATTTATGATAAGTGTATTCATCACATTAATAAAAGTACCATAGTGCAATTTCACAAATGTGTACCCGAGCGTCATTAAATAGTAAGGTGTGGAGTATTAGTCAGGTGGAGAAACACTTTGATCAACAGGGAAAGCATTCATTATGATCTTATCATTATGACTAAGTGCTTGGTTTTATACTCAATTAAGAGAGCAATTATCTCTAAAATGTCTTATTGTAGCAAGACTGTATGCAGAATCAAGGCAAAAATATGCTTATGTTGAAGGTAAGGGTTACATTTAACTAAGTATAATTACCAAAGTACATTAACTTATATAATGTGTGCCTTTGCTTTGGTGTAAACACATTTAAAAACCCTTGGTTAAGCTGGAAAATGCCAAACTTGAATATGAAGAGATGGAGTTTTACAGATTTGTGTTTTTCACAGGACAGCGACACTTCATGATCTTATACAATGTGAAACATTGCTGAGTAAATTATCTAACCGTATATAAAGTAGCTTAAATAAGCATATACCTAACTCTAACCCTTACATCTACACTAGTAAAATGCAAATAACACATTAATGAAACAGTAATATTAATACGGAAACTTTGTTAAACACTGACAGAGACCATTGCCTATTACCATGGATACTTAGAATACATTTTGGTGATAAAACGTACATACTTTTAATAAAGAATTTGACCAGCAGTAAAGTGACTTCACAGTGCAGTAGTTACTTTTTAAATGAAATGTATACAATTTCAAGCTACAGTCGCACAAATTATATTATTGTTGTATGAGAATATACAGTATAGTTGTCCATACACATCTCCACAAGTTATGTCTTGCAGGTATGATATGTGTTTTGCAAAGCTGTCCATTTTTGTTCCTTTGTCTTCATCCTGTCTCTTACTGTACATCTCTGATGTTAGTGGCCTACAGATAACAGTTCATCTTCAGATGACGAGAGACATAGTGACTCATTTTTACAAAGACATTTTAATGATCAGACCCAATTAGGCATAGCTCATTAATTTAAAGTGCAATCAGGGTGTGTTTGTTGTTGTAGCTGCTGGTCCCACTGTGCAGACTGCTGGCTGGCACAGGTGTAAGATGTTCCCCCCCGCTTTGTCAGGGTACAGACAAGAGGGCGACCTTGAACAAACTGAACCTAGACACTTGAGTTTAATCTTTTTTAATCACGCTTTACTTACATAATAATGCCAGATCATTAGTCCTTATGCTGTTTAAGGATGCATTCTATTGGGATGAAAAGCATTATGTGTTTGTGAATTATAGCTGTGAAGGTAGTAGATTAATGATGTGTGTGCCTGAGGTGCTGAAGAACTGGATCCCTTGATTGTTTTTTTTAAAGGTCAAATAAGAAATGTGTCATGATTCCAGAATAGCGAGCAGTGAACTAGAGTAAAGGCAGTGGTGGAAGTGATCAGAACTTAAGTAAAAGTAGCAATACATGTAAAAAGTGAATATGTTATTGGATTAGATTATAATTGTTGATGATGACGATAATTGATGATCATTGTGTTCATTACTCTTATGTGGCAGCTGGTAAAGCTTGAGCTAATTTAAACTCCTAGCAAAACCCACGCAGCTAGACCAAGCAGCAACCTCCGATATTAAAAATAAAACTATGATTTCTTGAATGGCCAATTGAGGCTGGTCTAAAAGTGAGCAATTGACAAGGACCACATAACTAAAAACCCAACAGTTTACAGTCTGCTATAACAGCATTTTTTGTCTTTTAGGCTATTTTCCACGGCCACTTTGAGCGATATGTGGGTGCCATCACAACACATTCGTTTCTCTGATCTGTATGATCTTCTGTCTCATCTGGGCCCACCTTAGCTCAACCGACTGTCCACCGACGGCCCAATGACTGTCCACCGACGGCCCAATGACCGTCCAAAAACCTTCCGGCAACCGTCCACCTCTCTGCTTATTTTTGCACTAGTAAGGCTGAGTTTGAAATGCAAAACCACATTGAGAACACTTCAAATGTTCATAAAGTTTAAGAGCAGAACAAGAGATGTTGTCTTTGTTATTCCATAAATTATTCTTCCTTGCTAAAATATTAATATACAATTACAGTTTCGTTACACAATCGAGTGCTAGTAGCTGCATTGAGCTGTGTCAAACAGAGACCAGAAACATGCTACAGTCTTCAATTTATGATGATATGATATTGAATCAATTGACAACAAATGTGTTTTTCACAAATGTATCAGTACTCACCAAGACCAAAAATTTGATTCTTAAAATGAGCAAACTTTACTATTTGAAATTAAAATAGTATTACCAACCTCTGTAAACGTATCACACATTTTCCAAAGTTATTTGGCATGACAGTGTGATACTGCATAAAGGATCAAAGTTGCAGTGAAACCTTGTTATTAATTATTCACCGAGCCTTGTGCTACTGTTGCACCTCAGCTGTCTAAACCAATGCCCTTCAAACAACCCTTGTGTATTCACAGCTCAGTATCATGCCCCTCAGCATGAGCAGAGCTGAACAAGAAAAGAACCCCCGCCCTCACAAGCCTCGCAGGGTGCCGTGCAAATCAATGGGTCAATGGTCAATCACCTCCTTCAGCACTGAAGATCTCCAGCAGTGACCAATAGGAGATGGATAGAGAAACACAGCTGGACTCAGGACATATTTAGTTTCTAACACAGTTTGTGTTAACAAGCATCCCAGCTGTGTCATTGTCTGAAGAATGAACTCTGGAGCAAATAATACGAGACAGAACTGGCTTTGCAGATCTCACACTGAGCAATACAAAATGTCAATTCATAAACATAGAAGAGATGGGTTTTCTTTCATTCTCTTTTATCCTGCAAAAAGCTTGGTTTCCTCTGTGTCCATATGTCAAAGTGCTTGCCTCTCTGGGAGTGTCCAGGGCTTTCCCCTCAGTAGTTAAACCTTCACACTGACTCTTGATTGCAGGGTGGAAAAGGGCTTTCGTTTTATGACTCAAGATCTCAACAGGGAACTCGCCATGGCAGCTCATATAATATCCTAAATAGCTTTAGTCATATTGGATTACATGCTGCATTTTGCTGCAGCAGTTAGGGAACAACGAGGCTCTATATGCTTGTAGTTGACAATCCCCGTGTGTAATGTACATTTTAAAAGCTATTACAGTAACACACATCATTCATCATGGTCACAAATTAACCCTGATGCAAGTGACAATTGTGACTCTTTATAAGTCTCTGGGCTTTAAAACATGTGTAGTTGACATCCAGCAAACCAATGATTTTTTTTATTTTTTATTGAGTCAGGCACAATGAGTTTACATTTATACAGTCAATATTTTTATTTATTTTTCCCCTTTCCCCCCCTCTCGGTCCTAGTTAGTAAATTAACTAACTAAATAAAATAGATACATGTATAGGTAAAAGTAAAGTAATGTAGAAGATAATATTAAAAGAAAATGTATAGATAAGGGAAAAAATAATAGTAACAGTAATACTTGTACCCATATACTCACATATGTGTACCCACATACACATACACATACGTGTGTGCACATACCCACACACATGTACACACATACACATACCTACATAAATGTATACAAAGACAGAACAAATACATTAAAAAAAAAAATAAAATAAAATAAAATTAATATAACAAAACAAAACAAAAAAACATACACATACATTTGTAGTTCCCCTCCTTTCTTCTTAATTTAGTGTCTTAAGTTCAGCTATGTAGGCTATCATAGAGCCCCAGACAGATTGAAAGTCAAAAATGTAATACTGGCAGCAGCCCAAGATTGACAGCAGTTTGTTTTCAGTATTCATGGTAATTGACGTATATGAAGAAAAGAAAATTAGAATCAATCAATATGTGCCAATGTCAAAAGTAGTGCATGTTACCCCAATTGCAATAAATTGTGTCATTTTAGTGACCACGATGAGATTTTTCTCTAATCTTTAGTATGTTGAACTTGCCTGACCACTCCTTTACCATAGTTTAATGTCCATTGCAACTTTATTTCCAGGCATTAGCCATACCATGCTACAGGATCATACAATAATATGTTTGCTTACAGAAGCTTTCTTCACATGCCTCTGCAACTTAGCATCTGTATGTAAAGCACCGGCTTTCCACTAAGCCCAATGCAAAAACATCCATGGGAATATAAGACGCCCAGAGCAACTACAGCTGCACCACGTACCTAACTTCATATCTCACTAAAGTTATGCAACAATCATACTCCTTTCAACATTATATTTTCCTTAACCTTACCGATAGTTTTGTTTCCTAAACCTAAGTAAAGGGTTTAACCACCACATTAAAAAAGGGGTCCTGACAAAGCGGCTGCATCGAACAAACTGGAAGTGGTTGAGGCACTGCAGTTCTATGTTTTACACCTTTATTGCATTTCACAGATTCATGATAGTCTGAAAAAAGTGATTAAGGATATTAATTCAGTGTGAATGGGTTAAACTGACACTTTGAGATGATATACATTGCTGTAATGTTGAAGTTGTTATTACCGCTAAAGTTTGTCTTGATGCATTGATTGAATATTTAGTGGTTTGACATATCAGATTTGTATGTTTAAGTAATGTCTGTGGTTGAAGGATGTTACAAGAGAGAGGGAAAGACAGCATCTCAAGACATTTCTCAACAATAGCCCGGTGAATGAAGTTCAAAAGAAATAATCTACCGTTAATGTAATCAAACTTTAGACATTGAGCAAGTCTCCAGGACTCCTGCTGTGAATATCAATACAGCTCCCCATTCCAATTTATGAAAAATGGCAATCCCAGATTCCTGTTTTAGCATTTAGTATTTGATAGTAAAACAGCTGGTACAAGTTGTTATCCTTTGGATTTTCATGAAAATAAACCCAATTTTTGATGTCAAGTTTTTTATCTATTTCATTCCTTATAATTTGAATTATATGGTACTGAAGAGATATAAACACAGGTTGATTGAAAACAAATAAACACACCACAGTCCACCAACTGCCAGCCCGCAATTAAACTAACATCCACCCTGCCATCTTTGTGCGGTTAGAGCTGAGATAGTGAGACCATGTGAAGATGCACTGAGAAGTATAATCACACTGCGTCATCCACATCAATCATCACACTGTTTCTGTAGTACAACAGAGGACTTGGCAAGCTGACCTCCCTGAGGGTGTTACCTTTAAATTGTTTCTGAATCCTTGGGAATACAGTCCTTTGACAGACTGTGTCCATGTGTAAAATGGGTGTAATAAAAGTGCAGTAACAGTGTAATATGGATGTTGTAAAAGTGTAAAATGGGTATGATAACTGAGTAACATGGTTGTTATACTGTATGATTATAGTGTAATAGTGCTGTTTTAATGTATGATTTGGCTTTAATAACTATGTAACATGGGTGTACAAGTTGTGTAATACGGTGTATGGTCTGTAATAGGGGTGTTTTAATGCATAATATGGGTGTAATAACACTGTAATACAGGTGTAATGTAGAAATGACCAATCAATTAATGTTACATCATATTTTTGATTGAAAGGTTAACTAAGCCGATCTTCTGTCTGATCACAGAGAATCATTCAAATGTTAATTACCCAAAGGACTGAGATTAAGTGTTTTCTTAATCCTGCACTTTTTAAACTTTTAAAAGGGACAAAGTGAAAGGTGAACGAGGTTGAGTCTGCTGGATCGCAAGGTTCCTTTAGCCTCTAAGTTTCTCTATCCACCTCTACTGAAATATTTCCACATATTTTCTGAAGAACACGCCAGGAATAACATGTAAAATGTGATCTCTGTCACAGTACAGTGAAAGCCTGTGTTCTTTCTAAAATGAGGTGGGTGTGTGTCCGGGGAGACTTTTTATGGCGTGAAAGTTTGCACATTACAGTTACTATGGGAACTGGGACTTTGTGGTTATTCGAGTGGCGCCCTAATTAGTTGGAAAGAAAGAGAAACTTTAGAGGGGAAAGAAACAGCAGTGAGCACATGCACTGGAGAAGTAAGCAGGGTGGTGCATATGTGTGCATGTGTTAGAGCAATTATGGTGCAAGTTCAGGTTGAAGGGTGAAACTGCCTTTCCCACCAGGGGGCTAATTAGGAGTCATGACGGATTGCTGGTTACACGGCACTGTTCATTTGCAGCGTTCTCATGACTCACCTGATCATCTCAGCTCTGTCTCCTTCCTTAAATCCCTGCAAACAGGATAATCTACCCACAGGGAAAACTGAGAATGACAGGAGAGTTTATGCACATCATGCATCTGAATTCAACATCTGTCCATTGCTGTAATGAGGGAAATTATATATTTTACTCATGGAGCGATTGTAAAAATATGCCCTGAAAGGCTGCAGTGCCGGAAAATTAGACTAAAAACATTGACCAGACACTTCAACTGACATCATAATTATAATATCATATTCCAGAAATGCTCAGAGGCAGAATTTTGACTCTCAAGGTAATCATTATCACAAAACAGCCCTCTCTTTGAGGCCGCAAATCAACAAATAATGAAAATACTCAAATCTAAAGAGCTTTAGTAATGGTCCCTGGCGGCTGATATCATCAAAGTGTGTCCCTCTGCCTGTCTGTTTGTGAGGCCCCCTATGACGCGTGTCTGAGTGTGCATGATAAGTAGCATCTGAAATCCGGCCATCTGGATCACGGGTGTACCTTGGCAGCCATGCTCCACTAATCACCCTCTGTAAACATACAGTAGTGTATACGTAAGCCGTGATGAGTCTTTTGCTAAAGCCCGAGGATGGCAGTGTACATTCTCCTTGTCTTTTGATACAGATGGCATGGCTAGATAATTCGTTGTCAGAGCTCCCCCGAGGGGCCTCCTCTGTTTAGATTCAGGTCTCTCAAACCCATGTACCACAGCCATAAAACAGTGCAAAGTTAGTGATGTCCTGAGCCTCTTTTAAGAGACAATTACGTAATATGTGACAACCAATCATCCGCTCTGAACTTCTGCCTTCACTTTTTCATACTGCAGAACCCCCGGTGCACAGACAGCCTCCTAATAGCATTATAATGGTGGCTATACATAACATAGTGACTGGCAAAATACACTGCGATGACCTAAAGAGATATTGATTTAGTGTAAAATATAAGGAATGTGGCCTGCTAAACCCAACATCTTGTTAATTTAATGAGAAATAACAGAATCATTTTTTAGCTTTACGTCAAGGGATTGGGAGAGCTGCAGGTCATGAATCTGATCTTATTCAAAACTGTGGCAGTGTGATCACAGTTACTATGCAGCCTGTCTGGGTGGTATGGGCGGACAGCCTATGCACTCTTTAGATCAGTTTATTGTTTATTCTGATGCAAAAGTCAGCACTGAAGCCACTAACATGCAATCTATGAAGCCCTTTGTCGTCTCCAACTGAGAAAATTGATGTTGAATAAAGGCTACTCCTTTTTCAGGGTCGTTGCTAAAAGGCATAAATGATTTTGGAATTGGGACCAAACTACATGTAATTGCGCTTTTTGTGTATTCTGAGCAAGCGTTACAGCAATTCAGGAAAACTACAACCTTTCACAGTTCAAGCAAAGCAGAGCTGCCAGATCTCTTCTGAAAGAAATACGGGACAGAGGGTGGAGGTGCTTTCTAGTTTCAATACAAAGCAGGTGTGAAACGGTTTACATAATAGTCTGAATCCTGCTTTATGAAAGCTGACAGATGTATGCAGTGAAGAACAACTTCATAGTAGATAAAAATAAATCCTACATATTTAAGTCCAGAAATCAATAAATTTTGTCATTTTTTAATATGTGGTTCTTGGTGGCATACAGTAGATGCAGGGCTCAGGATGAGCTGCTGTTGAGTGTGTGTTAACCACTAACACAGTTGCAGGGCTGGAATTACAACATTGGACACCATTTAATTCAATAAAAATGTTCTAAAGAGGAACAATATTACTACCCAAGCTAACAAGCTTGTGGAGGAGAAGACGACAGCCTTCACGTGGCCTCCTCTGTGAGTAGCAAGAAATGGTGCAAGACCAACTTGCGAAACGAATGTCGCCAACCAAACGTCGAGCTGGTAGGCCTAGGAACGGCGGACGGGCAGTCATCCCGACCGTCGATAACCAAGGCCTGGCAGTGCTTCAACTCAATGCCGAGGGCCTAACCACCGCCAAACTCGAGGTTGTGCGTCACAGGACGCATTGTACAGAGCAGCGGCCTACGCGACGAGCTCGCAGAGACACAAAGATATTACAGGTGCCATTACATTTCACATCGCTAAAGATATGTGCCCAGTTAGCACTGTTAGCAACCAGGGCTTTAAGCAACTTGTCAACACGTTGGACAATCGCGGTTACGCGATGCCGTCTCGGTATATTTCAGCAGGTCTGCGCTGAAATACATATTTACTGTGAATGTGTGCAAAAATGTATGGCATACTGTATAGCTGTCTAACAGAAGTTAAATGAATTTCTCACTTATTCTGACAATGTACTTAACCCCAAATAAAAGAACCCAATAAAAAGAGTTGTTAAATAATAGTGAAGTCACGTTGTAATAACAATAACTCACCTCTCTCTCGTTTTATTTTTGAGCTTTGCCAAAAGCCACTGTGTCAATGTTGTCCTACTTGGGTTGCCGTCCGGAGTTGTCCAATACGGCGGACCATCTCGCACATGCGCACTGCAGAGCAAACGCGACTGGTTGTAACTGCCCCTCCCCATCGTTACCTTATATTGTGGTAAAACTGTGTTGTAATTGGCTTTTAATAGCTATCGTCGCAGCGGACCGTTTGTGGAACCATTTGTTACTTTCTGCAACATATCGTGTTACGGACTTCATAGAGTATTATTGATCGTTTGATTTCAGTACATGTAGGTCGACGTGTGTATTTAGGACTTCTATGTTCAGTATAAGAGCGTAGTTACGTAGTTTGCGTAAAATTATCGGTTTATCATTGAAATTTTATGCCGTAAAATGGTGCGCTCTTATTTTGCTTCAAGCCGGTAACAAAAGACGTCCCTCTTTACACTTCTAGTGGCACTGTATCTGCGTCGGTAACCTTACTTACACTTTTTTTTTGCATCCCTAGAATGGCACAAGTGCTCCGCAAAAGACAATCTTACAGGTGCAGCAGACTTTAGAGCGAGGATGCTAACACCTGTTGCAATCATAATGTGCAAAAAAAAACACTTGACCCAACACAGTGAGGACAACTGTGGTCCTGACCGCATAATTCTATTCTTGACCTATGTCGCACCGCTCTACCGAGCGAGTAATTGCAGGCACTACTCCCAAAACGAGTGAACCGCGACGGTGATGGCTAGATCGTCGAGACGGGCTAGAACGTCACGGACACGCCTACGCTACCG
>NW_011333192.1:238358-238728 GCF_000735185.1 Notothenia coriiceps | reverse complement strand
AAATCTGACCGTTTTACATTTTCACCGTAAACTTCTCTGGTTTGGGTTGAAAGTCACGGTCAGATGAAGTAAACAGAACCAAATTATTTGGAGGGACTGAAGAAACCAACCTGAGCTCCCCACTCCGGACACTCTTTGCAAGGCAATGTCTTGTTGAGCATGATTTTCAGCACCTATCGGTAGGCCAAACAATAAAGGTTTGCTCCCTTGATAGTTCAGTTGGTAGAATGAAGGAGTGTATGAAAGGCCGAAATCCGCATTTGTTCCAAAGATCTAGGTTGTCGTGGCCGAGTGGTTAAGGCGATGGACTTGAAATCCATTGGGGTCTCCCCGCGCAGGTTCGAATCCTGCCGACAACGATACATGCTTT
>NW_011333192.1:237535-238327 GCF_000735185.1 Notothenia coriiceps | reverse complement strand
AGATGCAAACCCGACTTTTCAGTACCAGTCTACTTTCGTTGTTCTTGGTTTGGTATAAACCTCCCTGACTTCTTTTGGTTGGACTCGAGGGGTTGAGGCTGTTGAGAAACGTTCCGTTACAGAACAACTCCCGTACTAAAAGGTTCCGTTCGGGATAGCCATCCGGTTTTGTTATTTTCCAAACGAAAGGACTATCAAGTCAACCCCTCTTACTTTTCGCTGACATACTTTCGCGCTTTAGACGGTAACAACGCCGTTTCTAGATTCCACAGCCCGGCTCACCAATTTCCGGCTACCTGATCTTTAGGTAAACCCAAGGAGGGCGGCGGTCCAGGCTTAGACGGCTGTTTGCCTATCCGTACGAAAACTTGTTGCCCTTCGGTGGTTTTTTTATAACATTATGAATCCGACCGCTTCTATGAAAGTCGCAGCGTTGTCTCTGTGTAATAGTCAAACTGTTGAGTTTTCGTCGCCAGATCTCTTTGCCTTCACGAGGTGAGATTTCAGACTAGGCAAATGTAAGCGGGGTGGGCGGGGGGGGGGGGGGGGGTCCCAGCGCATTTGTAAAGGGACCAAACCCAACTTTTCAGTGCCAGGTCTACTTCGGTTTGTCTTGGTTTAATACCTCCTGACTTCTTTGGTTGAAATTGATAGTTCCCTCGTTTCGGGTGAAATAACAAACGGATGGCTATCAGACTTTTAGCAACAAGTTGTTTGTGAACGAACGTTTCTCACAGGCCCTACCGAGTCAACACAACGAGCTCACGAGCCGCGCGCTCTACTTACCCAACG
>NW_011333192.1:223272-235772 GCF_000735185.1 Notothenia coriiceps | reverse complement strand
CTGCTAGGTGGGGGAATGAAGAGGAAAAGGAGGGGGGAAAGGTAGGGGGAAGAAAGAAAGAAAAAAGGAGACTTTATAGTANACACGTTTATTGTTGACACGCACCTCAAGTTCCCTCCTAGCTTCTCTGGTGCTAAGATGGTATGCCGCTGCTACTGTCTTTCCGATGTTGAGCTGTAGACGCCAGTCTACAGCTCAACATCGGAAAGACAGTAGCAGCGGCATACCATCTTAGCACCAGAGAAGCTAGGAGGGAACTTGAGGTGCGTGTCAACAATAAACGTGTGGAGGTCCAGCAAGCCCCGAAGTACCTCGGTGTGCGTCTGGATCGGATATTGTCCTTCAAACAACACCTTGAAGAAGTCAAGGCCAAGGTAACATCAAGGGTCGCGCTGATCCACCGCCTCGCTGGAACAACCCGGGGAGCCTGCGCTAAGACGCTGCAATTATCGACCCAAGCCCTGGTGTTCTCTGCAGTGGAATACTGCGCCCCTGCCTGGAGCAGAAGCCCTCACGCAAGTAAGGTTGACGAGGTCACCTCTGAGGACCTCTCCAGAGATGCATGGTTGGCAGCTGCTTGGAGGCAGGAGTGGGAGCTAGCCGGGCACTCCCGCATCCATCGCTACATATGGGACCCAGGAGATGGCGCCATAGGAGGAGACGNTCGACCGTTACTTTTGGAGATGTTTTCTGGTATGTGATGTTTTCTCTCTTGGTATAACTGTACCATCTGTCGAATATATTTTTCCGAAGTTTACATAAATCATAATGGTTGTACAAAATTAACCCCCCACCCGAAGTGTAGAGATCACCCCCAGGCACCAACGGGGGGGCCCTTCCTATAAAAAAGTAAAATTCATTTTACGAAGTTAGACCACGTGAAACTCGCCGGTTAATTATCTCTGACTAGAATCCCCCATTTTGAGATTTGTGGGGTACTTTCTAAGCCAAACGTAAAAAAATAGTTTATTCATACACTTGTAAAAGTTTATTGGATGGTATCCGGTTATTGTTTATTTTACATTGAATAAAATAAAAAACAACAAGTAAGTATAGATAAAATGGTCAATTGTAACATAATAAATACGTATAAAAAATTTAATATAAAAACCAGAATCGATCAGGATATCATCCGATATGTAACCTTACTAAAGTTTGACAAAAATAAATAGGATTATGTAATATTTCCACACGAACCTTTATAAACAATTGTATTTAACACTAGTTTTGCAAACTGCTAAGTGACTCTATGTAAATCTGGTTTAACTTGATTTGGGAGTCATCAGGAAGATGAAGTGAACTCGGAGAGTCAGACCTGTCCCTGTCTTGAGAGGGAGGTGTAATAACATCTTTGTCGAAGAATATAGGCAATCGCGTCGTCTACCTCGATTGTTGTTAGAGGCGGCCGTGGCCACGTGGGGAGAGAGATAGAGAGAGTGGAAACCGACACTCGACGCCCGCGACCTATTCTGGTTGTGGGGGTGAAAGTAGTGATGTCGCGGGTAGGCATGTCTCGTTACCCTTTTAAACTGGCCCCACTTCCCACAATAGAAATGGAATTAATAACTTACAACAATGGTAGTTCCGACTTTTAAGCAAAAATAACATAATCATAGAACATCTTCACGTGCTAGGGACAGGAGGGTCCCCTACGACGCCGTGGGAGTCGTGGGGATGAAGGGTGCCGGGACGAGTCTACCCTCTCAGGACAAGGACACCTCCTCGTCGACCAGGTCGACCACCGAGACACAGTCCTGAAGGACTTCCTAGGTCAGGAGATGGTCGACACCTGTGTCCAAGACGGTCCTGTCACGTAGTGGAGTCCCTCGTCGTTGGAGGTAGTCCTCCTGAGGAGAGGGGGTTGAGATGTTCATTCAGCATGTAGACACACTACGACAGAAGTACCAGAACTATAAGTCCTAAGAAGGACAAAAAAAAAAATGTCGTCTCTCTTATAACCTTGGGAAAAAATAAAAAAGACCAAATAGCAATAGTAGTTCAAGAGATGTTATTACAACGACCAAGAGTGTACAAAGGAAGAAAGTCTTCTGCACCAGACGTCCCTCCAAAATCACCTTCATCCTCTAGTCAGACTCCCTCCCTACAACTTGCCACTGGACTTCCTTGCCTATTTTCACTTTGCGCGGTCCACACACAACACACACACACACACACACACACACAACACAGCAACACCACACACAAACACCACACACACACACACACACACACACACACACACCACACACACACACACACACACAAACAAACAAACTTGTTAGACCATTTTGTCATACCATGGGCGACGAAGCCAACAAGCAGCTACAAATGTGTCGTCTCGAGGAACATCAACGCTGTATGCCCGGTCCGTCCCCCGCCTCGAAGTAGGTCTACACTTCCTCCTTGGTCACTTTCGTAGTCCGGCGTCCATCACGTTCCCGTCTAGGCGCCTGGTCTGATAGTAACTCCCGACGACATCGAGTGTGGGGAGCCAAAAAAAAAACAATAAGAGGAGCCTAAGAGCGGGAGGCACCGAGAAGGGACCGCCTTTGGTACCACCGATTTTTGTCTTTTGTACTGACCTTCTCAGGTTGCTGGGTCCGACTGGCCTCCGGCGGCGAACAAGCCCGGAGGACGTTTCATTGCCGTCCGTCGTCCCGTTTCGAAAGTTGCCGAGGGCTAGGATTGCCCGAGTGAGTCTGTGTTCGACCACCGATATATGAAAGACGTCAGCCCTTCGACCCACCAGGTAGAATGAAGAGCCACTCAATCGGACGATCGAAGAGGCACCTGGGGGTCGATTGCCGACGATTGCAATACACATATGCATCGTAATCGCCCATTAATCTCAATAGAGGCGCGACTAATCAACGATTACAATCGTGTACTCGATCGAGTCCTCGTAATCGGTGGTAACAACGATAATAATTACCTTATATTTTCACAATGATAGACGGACCATGAACGTCGGCACAATTGTCCGAAAAGAACGTTTTCAATTTCGATAAAAAAATACCCAATAGAATACTAAGTTGCGTCGTCGTGTGTACAGATAATAGGTTGAAGTGGGTGGGAATCCTACGTTCTTCAATGAATCTATGTATCATTAATCCATTTTCACGCTTCATGGTCTCAGCATCTATGAACAAACAATGTTCATTCTGAAGGACTTAGTGTACAATGAGTTCATTTTCGTGTTTTCACTAATCGCTAGTTCTTATATGGATTTCACGTTTCACTTTTCATGAGTAAATACGTCTAACCGGGTAGGTCTTAATACAAAAATAAGTATAATGCCAACTACTAATTTCATCATAGTTTGACCTTTCCACATGACCAACCAGTACGTGAACATATGACATCCCATCCGAAAGCCTTTCACTGAGGTTTCACATCGATATTAGGAAAAATTCAAAACTAATCATAAAGTGGTAATAATTAGTTATACACGTTTCATTAAGTTTGTATATTTTTATTTAGGCACCCTCTATTTCCATATGATAAATGGAGACTTAACATCACCCATCTTCAGTCAACGTGTTTTACCTTTATGAGTTCATTTCAGGTGTAAACAACAATTCGTCATATGTCAACTAAGAGAGACAGGTGTCGACGAGACTGACCCATAGAGGGTGACCATTCAAAGTGATAATAGTACATAACGAGTGTGTAAGACGACACAAATGAACACCTAAGTCGAGAACCCGAGTGTACAACGAGGACGACAGTAGTCCGTAGTAGAGAGTGTCGACAAAGCTCTTACTGTCGTGTGAAAAAGCCCATGGGAACAGTTTGGACCTCTTTCTTTACCCAGAAAGGCCTGTCTAAGAAGGGAGGTGTCCTGTATAACATATTCCAATTACCAATACATAGGAATACATACTAGACACAAAATAACATTATACGCTAACTAGGTTATAATGAGACATGTTAACAAACTAGGTTCGATCTAACTGGTGTGATTGGTTACTAGGACAACACTCTTTGTCATGTACCTCATGTTCTACATTAACGACCGACGTATGCGATACCCCAACATAACGTTTAGCATCAGTGTCGTCCTGACGTTATGTTTGAATGAACTATAAGAAGTAAAACCATTTTGATAAAACTCTGAATAGCCGACTAACTAAACGTTTTGTGAATTTTGTTGTTCAATTAGCGGTTAAAGTCTACGGTAACCTGAGAAATTTTACAGAACAAACAGGCTGGTTGTCAGGACATTGGCTTCGCTAACTTAAACGGTTAGTAAATTTGTTCTTTTTCGTCATGTAAGACTATAACTCTCGACCTTGGTCCTTCCACAACCGTGAGCAGGAACTGTTTACTGAGCACAAAAGTAACTAGCATTCTTAACCAACGTCCTGGTTACAAACAGCAATCCTTGGGTGGTTAGTTATTAGTTTGATTAGGAAAGTGAAAATGAATATGCCGACTCTAAAGACGATTAACTGTGAACGTATCTGGAACACTAGTGAGAATATTGTCTTGTTGCGCGAGCGGATGAAACATAGTTATATGAGAACCTTGCTTATTCTACTTCCACGAAAGGCACCCGTCGTTGACACTAAACTATATTACTCGGCAATCTACAGGTCCACACAGATGGAGGAAACGGGGGGGGGGGGGGGAAGACATATAGTAAGTAGTACATTGTGATACTATACTACGGATTCTACTCGGTACTACTGTACTTCACGGAAATAAATAGATTTTCCCTTGTTATCTGTTGTCACACAAAAGTGTAATCTCGACTTGGGTTATTTAGATAATCCGCCACTACTCGCACTGTCTTCTTACTAACGATGTTAAGATTTAGGTGAATAAATGAAAAGAGTGTTACACTAATGTCTACACATGAAAATAAAAACCTGACATTCCTGTTTTATTCATAAAGTCCCTGTCGAGAATGTCCACAGCAAGTGATAGAAATTGTTGGCATAAAGGGTTTCCTAATCCACTAAATTATTTACTTTGATGTCGTCTTTCATTACCATTTTATTGAATCTAAAAATCGTAGGAGTGGTATCGCGATGACGCTTATATTCGGAAGAAGTTGTTTAACGAGACAACATTTTATTCCTACCTACCGAAACAATACACCAATCTGTATTTTAGTTCGCTCTACTCGTGACGCACGCAAACATAGACCGTGACACAACCACTATTGTGTCGTTATCTGACTTCCCATAACCGCAAAGGTACGTGCACAAAAGATAAACTGTCTTCGTTTCTACCAACAGACGTTTAGACGGACACACACAACATTCCCCTTTCGAAATCAGAACTTACAACATCAAATTGTTCAAAAGTCAAACAACCGTTTTGTTTTACTTATAGCAACCGTCTTCACATTGCACTACAAGGTAGACGTGTAAGTCTCTTTTCGACAACGAGGGTTGTCAAAATATTTGTCGGGTGGTTGACCAGATTGTTATATCGTTTGTTACTAAGTAAAAACGATGTAGCATCTACAGATCCCACAATTATGCCACCAATCCGTCGTGTAACAAGTAGTGATCCCTTGACGTTCTCACCACTATTTAAGGTTGTAACGTCGCGTCGCAAGTAATGGGTGAAAGACTCGACATATACACACACTTCTCTACTTCTTCTAGATTAACGTTGTCTTCTAATATGAGAGGTGAGGTAGTACGACACAGTATGATCTGCCCGACACTTGGCACATAAAGACCACACACATCTTGAGCGAGGCCAGAGAAGGCAGACTGAATTTCCATACACACAAAAAAACCAAACAGACAGACAGAGCGAGAGAGAGACATAAGTGAGAGTAGAATAATTAGTAAGAAAAGGAGAAGAACAGTTTATGGGTTAACGGAACTTGGAAAAGAACATTAAGAGAAAGAGTCAGACGAGACTGATACTAGCTATTGAGTACTGTAGCGAACATAAGAAGTAAACCAGAGGTCTTCAGACCATAATAAGAAGATGATAGTACAAGTAATATCTTCGAGTTTGGAGTTAAGGTTGACTCTAACACAGGTGGTTGAGACCACCAAAGATCCTGACTGTCATTCGTGGTGAGACTCAATAAGAAGGTGCGGTACGGCGCTAGTTAGACAGACTACATTTACGAGTAAGGCACCGATACGACAAGATGGCATACATCACATACAACACAACTGTTGTTCCATAAGGGTAAGATCACTATATGTCTTTCACAAATATAATACACGTAAAAATGTACATAAATGACCATATACGCGCATCAGACACACTCTTGATAAACGTTTAAGAATCTTGACATTACGTTAACTGACATACGTAATTGTCTACCTCCTTTAATTTTTTTGAAACTTTTGTATTTATAAATTTGTACTAGTACCATCTCTAAATCATATTAAATAGACTTTTCCTAATAATGAAAATTAATCGTCATGAGACACTGTTATGACTGAAAAACGTCGTGTTGAAAGGAAGTCTATAATAAGTGTATATAAACGCGGCATAATGGTTTTTAATACTGAGTATAGACATCGTAATTTTAGGTGTATACACTAAACGTATTGTAAATTTATATACTCGACTATTCAGTGTTTTGCCGTCATTCGAAAGTGTACCACCGTACACTGTAAATCGAAGTCGGAAAGGAAAAAAAGAGAGCAAAGTTTCTATTGCACACGCTAAGAGTAACTGTTTTAGTAAGAACTCTATAGGGCAGCACATTGGTCAGAACCAGCCCTGGTGCCATCCCCACAGCACCCCCCATTTGAAACATGTTCCCACGGCTATGCTCTGTGGAGATGAACACATACCTTATAGCACGTTACATTGGTGGCAACTGATATTCACTCATTGCTAAAACCCAAATTCTAGCTATGTATTTTGAATAAACTTGCCCAAGTGGTAGGTAAGTCACAGTAATCAACTTTTAATTACATTGTTGACTCACAGAATAGGGTATTACAGATATGATTAGTTCTTGTTAAGAGCAGCTTTGCCTGGTTAAAATGTTTTCGACTGGCTCTAAACTCTATATTTTACAGTCGTGTTTGTGGGTTGCTGTCGTTTCAATTCATTTGTGAGAATAAAACATTTTACATGTTTGTGGTTTATTAACTTAACCTAACACAAAGTTCATCATGTACTGTGTGAGAATGATTTCACTATAGTTGATTATTTAGTGTGGCTGAAAAATGCCAAGGAACACAGATGAATCTTGACTTTCATCTACTGTGTTTCAGTGTACCTTTCTCCTTTTCCCTATTGTACTTCACTGCTTTTCTTTACTGTACTTTTTGCATTTCTGCTGTACTCGCTTAATTCTTGTGCCAGGCGCAAACCATTAAGCAACACTTTGCGTCTGGTCTAAACACTGGTTGCAGGTACCAGTAGGGAGACATCAGTGAAGAGCATAGCTGCGAAGAAAATGTTTGGGTGCTAGACTTGCCAGTGTTGAACACAACCTGCTCACCAAGTTTTTACTATTATTACCAAACATCTGAGATTATATTTAGAAAAAGATGCTTAGGCCAGGGTGAGGGTTACACTTAGGCAGAAACCCTTGTTCTGAAAAAGAAAAGATGAAAGCACAATAACACATTTTGTTGTTTTAAAAACGAAATATCCTTGGATAATGTTAACTGTCCTCCATTTCCCTTTTACACTGTACTTTATATTTACTGTACTTTACAGTGTGTGTTCAATGTACTTAACTGCAGTAAATAAATGCACTTCACTGCATTTTCTATTCTGCTCTACTGTGTTTCCGTACTATACTGTGCTCATGCGTAATTATAATAAAAGCAGTTTGGATGATCAGATAACATAAACGATGAACCTTCTTCAGGTCCGTTTACAATAGAAACAGACTTTTAATTTGTTTCTGAGGGTCCAGGTTCATCACTGAAGAATATAGGTATTCCTTTAGACCGGTCACTCTTCAGAGACAGACAGCTGGAGAATGAATATGTGTCCTCCTCCTCTTTTGAATCACTCATCTTGTTCTCCAGTCCGAGAGATAAACCAGAACCACTGAGGACACATTAAACAAAATATAACACAATTAAGTCAATCAAAACCATCATAATGATACACTTTGGTTGCAATACAACAAATCAGTCAGAATTCAGTCATGCCGCTCTCCATGTTGACCGCTGGGCTGTTATGTTGCCATGATGGCGCACATACCAGCAAGGGAAAAAGTTCACAACAATACCAGTAAAATACGTAATAAACAAAAAAGGGCATAGAATAGACATATAAAAAAAGATTCATAGTTCATTAGGTACATATATAACTTAACAACTATAGCCAGTAATGGTTTAAGTTTATTTTAGTTAATCAAGCCTCAAGCTAGGGGACAATATTTAGTGCTTTCTGGCCTACAACATGTTTGCTATTGTTTTGCCTGTAATAAATAAATACATAAAACAAAGTTTTTTTTTTTATTGAATTCATTGTGATGGAGAATTTGTTATTATCACTCCTCTAGCTCATGACCGTTTCACCATCATTTTAAAACCAGCAGATGTCACTAAAGGATAACAAAATATTGAAAATCTTGAATAACAATTCAACATTTTTGGAACAGTGGCTCTGGTTGTCTGATGCCAAAGAGACATTTACAAATATTTTAAACGCTCCTTTTTTCATATTCTGTTTCAACAAATTCACAATTATTGAGAGCAGCAGTCATACTTTACAACCATCATGGCCCCTGGCAGACCCCCACACACAACAACAAAGACTATAACACCCCTGTTGTGCAATACTACTTATGTGCAATATATATACTGTAAATAGCTGTTCAATATAGTACACTTCCACCTTTAATACTTTCAGCTGGCTGCTATATTTCAAAACTGTTACACTGTATGTGTATTTTGTGAACTTTAAATTGTGTTATTTCTACTTCGATCCTTAATATTTGTATGCATGCTTCTTAATTAATATTTGGCTCTTTACTTGCTGTAACAAATGTCAATTTCCCCTCTGTGGGACGAATAGCAATATTCTGATTATTCTGATTATCATCATGTGGATAGAAGAGATTCTGCAGATCCCCAGGACAATAAAAGGAAGAAGGGCAATTGTATTTCCATGGAAAAAAAAAACATCAGATTTTGGAAAGAAGAATCTCTTTCAGGTTGAATAGTGTGTGCAAAAGTTTCTAACTGACGACAGAGTCAGCAACATCAGGAAAGATGCGTTGATCTCATCTGTTTAGCTTGGAGAAGCACAGGGAGGGAGCTGAAGGGGGAAAACGGTCTGATTTCTGGTGGTAGCTTCCCTCAAACTCCTCAAACAAACATCTGCACGCTGCTTCCCGCTCAGGGTGATGTAGACAGTGTGTTTGTTTTTCTCTGCCAACTCGGTTCTGGGAAAGAAAAGACACTGTGGAAATCCTCACAGAAAAAAATGAGAAGGAAGACGAACATGGAGCAGAAGCTGAGGTCATGGATCACGGGACATTTGTTTTATAATTTGACAGTATTTTGTGTCTTTGACTTTTGCTTTCAATCTACTAATAGAGCTCTAATTCCATTAGAATTTACTGAATTTTTTTCAACAAATTCTATAATTCTGCGAGAGCAGCTACTATTCAAAAGGAGAGTTGGTTGAAACAGACGTAGCTTTAGCAAAACAAGTTATGACGTATCTAATGGAACTTTTAAGTGTTTATTTACACTTTTTATTAATTATGTACTTTCATGTCTTCGACATTTCAAAGAAAAATTGCTTTTTCATGTTTTTTGTTTACATTTTTTGAACAAAATGTGTTTTTATGTGGTTTTGTACTGCATGCATGTATTGAGAGTTTACCTGCAAGAACATATCCCTTTGTTTATAAAATGAACTTGACCTGCCTTCTTTTGCAAGTGTAATGAAAATAGAAATTAAAGTATCTTGGCTCGACTCAATTTCAAATCCTGTCAATGTTGGCCAAACTTTCTCAGTGTCTTTGATCTCTATCACAATCAAAATTAAACTTATTTCTCTCAAAATGTAATTCTCAGTTTGCCCGCGCCCTTCTGACAGGATGCTTATTGTTACACCACCCTATACAGCAGTTGTTGTTGGAGCGCCATGCGTTTGTCCATCCAAAGCCACGCCTGAAAACCGCCAGAACATGTGGACATTGCATGGGATAAAACCCCTTGCCCTGCATGCCACATCTCTCATCATCACCCCCAATTTCAAACTCATGGTGGTATTTTCTCAAACTCCCGGCTGATCCACGGCTGGCGGGCCCCGGACGAAATACAATAACTGAGGCTGAGTTGTCATCAGGGCTGTCAGAGGAAGACTGTGAAGGACAAGCTTTTGAAAACTGTTAGCTCAGCCTGTGATTACTATGTAGACATTTATTTTTACACCAAACACAGCATGGCTCTGGCAGGGTGAGGGTGTGGGTGTCCGGGTTATTTTGTCCCGAGCCAGTGTTGAAGTTTGGGGTTGATGACACTTCATATCCAAGGTGCTTCATCGGGTGTGTTGCTTAAGGGACCTCTTGCTAATTAAAAACAGCCGTGTCTGAATAAGACCAATAAAATAAATACATATTTTAAAGGGGCCTTGTTATGCTTTTTGAGGTTTTCCCTCGATTAGACTCCTTTGTTTACTTCTGTAACATAATGACATCACTATGTAACACTCACACTTCTATTGGCTAGCGCTCCAACACACAGTACATGATAGGCTAAGAGGCGGCACATCTCTAAGCGGGTGATCAATAACAGCAGAGACGGCCAGCTAACCAATCAGAGCAGACTGGGCTCTGGTGTTCAGGCAGACGGTGAAAAGAGGTGCTGCAGCACAGTAGAGACACTAAATACTAATATGAACCTTGCAATTAGAATAATAGGGCCACTTTAACATCATTGATTTAAAAAATAAATAAATGTATCTTTAGGTTTGTCTGTGGCAATGTCTGTAAAAAAAGAATGCTGCAATCTCTGGCCTGTGATCCAAAATCACCTGTAGTTTTTACTGTAGGCCACCATTGACAACAGAACAAAAGATAATTTCCCTTCAACCAAAGAAGCAATTATCCTAAAACAAATCCTCTGAAGAAGTGAAGACAAAATGTCCTCAGTCTTAATGTCCAAAACCCAATTTAATCTTCACAGAAATAGCAGAAGTTTAAGATTAAACATACTTGCCAAGACAAGTTAACATACACCAGTAAAGGGAATCTTAACATATGGAGGTAACTGCTGGTAAACACACAAAAAAAGAAATCTTGAAATAATATCAGCAGTATTAATATGGACACTCGTTCACACACAGAAAGGAAACCACTGCTCCACTATTACAAGGAGGAGGTTAGTTCAACAAATAGTGATTCATACTTTCCCAATTTTGTAAAAACGAACCATTGTATTACGTGATTAAATAGAAACACACACAGCCGTCCTCCCACTGTCCCATGGTTACTTTGGCATCAATGGATCCCCTCTCTGTCCGAGCCAGGATCCTCTTGCAGACATCTGGGCGATGTTTTTATAGTCGAGGTGACCTCGCTGCAGCTTATAAACACTGCAAACTGTTTCACACCTCCGCCCGCTCACTGACAGGACACACACACAAAGAGAAAAGACTGAATGTGCGGTTTTGAATATAAATAAATATATTATACAAGATATATAATATTTTTGTCTTTGTTCTCTCACTTTAAAGTCCCAAAATAAATCATGTGATAAGATTACATGACAAACCATAGAAAAATATATTAGAATTCTAGATTGAACTGGGAACACACAACACCATTTCATTTATAAAATGATTGGTAACAAAAGATCTTAACCCAGTTTGTAATATTGCAAATGCAAAAGGTTTGTATCAGTAGACCATGGGCTCACTCACCATTATATAACCTCAAGATTGGTTTGTTGAGTTAAGGCTGGTTTCAGTTTAAAGATATGCTGAAGATTGGGTATATATATAGTGCCCCTCATTCATGCTAGGAAACTTTCTGCAGGGCACCACTGCTGCTGGTTCCTTTCTTTAAAAATCGTTTTAACCTTTGCCCCTTACACTCTAAAGATGTAATGAACACAGGAACAAGCAATGGAGTAAATATCAGCACTGAAGTATTGTTTTTTTATTTGCACTGTGTCAGCAAATGATTCGGTCCTCCATCAAACATCTATTTTTTGTGTGGTTTTATCCTGAACTTTAAAATCTGCTTTACTACACGTTGAATTACCTTTAACACATTCTTAATATTGATTTTCCCACTGCCCCTGGACCATTTAAAGGTGGGGTATGTAATTTATTTCAGGAACGCTTTTTGTTATATTCCATGGAATGCTCTTAACATCTCGATATCCCGAATGAATATATTAAATGCTTTGACAATAAATTCATTCAAATCATCTTTGGAAGCCGTAGTGCTGTAAAAAGCACGACCAATCATCTGAGCCGGCCCGGCTAAAATAACTGGATGGCCTGCCTGCCTGTCAGCCTTCCATCTGTGCACAAACTTATCTCGGGCCTTCATTGGTCATGTGCGCGTTCGTGTGTGTTGGAGG
>NW_011333192.1:220074-223242 GCF_000735185.1 Notothenia coriiceps | reverse complement strand
GCAGGCATACCATCTTAGCACCAGAGAAGCTAGGAGGAGAACTTGGGTGCGTGTCAACAGATAAGTGTGGAGGTCCAGCAGCCCGAAAGTAACCATCAGAGAGAATAGCGTACTGGGACAGATATTGATCCTCACACCTTGAAGTCAAGGGCCAAGGATAACATCAAGGGTCCGCTGGATACCACCGCCCTCGCTGACCCCGGAAGGCCTAGCGCTAAGCGCTGCATTATCGACCAGCCTGGTTGTTACTCTGCAGTGGAACTGCGCCCCTGCCATGGAGCAGAAAGCCCCTCACGAAGTAGTTGAAGGGTCCTCTGGGACTCGTCCAGGATGCATGGTTGGCCAGCTGCTTGGAGGCAGGAGTGGGAGCCTAGCCGGGCACTCCCGCATCCATCGCGTACATATGGGACCCAGGAGATGGCGCCATAGGAGGAGACGACCTACTACGCCGGCAATGGACCACACTAAACCGTCTACGAATTGGGGTCGGTCGCTTCAAAACATCGATGAAGAAGTGGGGCTTGGCAGACAGTGCTGCATTCAAGTGTGGTGACCCTGAACAGACTGCCGAACATATAATAACCACCTGCCCTTTATATAGACCACCCTCGGAAGCCAGCCTCTTCAACGTAGGACCAGAGATGCGGGCATAGCTACACAACACCGAGTTGGACCTCTGACGTTACACGAAAGAAGAAGAAGCTTGTGGACATTAAGCAAGGTCGATTTTAAGCTCAGCTCAAATGTCAACACTACTTAAAAGCTGCATTTGTGTGGAACAGCTCCACAGAAGATGGTCGCAGCATTATCGCTTGAAATCACAGCTGAATGCAAGAGAGAGGAGAACAATGTAAAAGTATGACTGCAGAAAGATGATTGGCTGCTGGAGATTGTGGTACAATTTAAATGGTTAAAAGTGGACGTCCAAAATGAGTTGATAATATGCAGCTGAGGAGTAAATGAATGCACAGTATAGCCAGTTTTCCTGACTAAACTTGCTTTAGCTTAATTTAATAATCTAACATAAGAGGTTAAACTCAAGTGGAGGGTGCCAAACAACTGCGTCCTCACATTTATTGACTTCTCCCTCGAAGGATTCCATTCCACTGAATTTTCTGCAAGATGTTGCTGTTTTACATGGTAGTGAAGGCAAGTTGTTAGACCTTCCCGACATAAACAGGGATAGCATATTTTTAACTTGAACAAAGTATGAGCTGTTTAATGAGCCTGAGGTCAATTAAAACTAAAATACCACCATAGCCTTGCCTCTTCATTAGCAGTGTTTGCACTGCCAAGACAACAAAACATGAATACTTCGGAACGACCAAGAACAATGTCAAAGTTCCTTTAATTCCTCGGGCTATCTCGTCTAAATAACAAGAGCATTTGTAAGACGTTTAATTATTACTGACTCCCTCTTTATTTAGGGCAGAGGTGATATTATTTATAGAACACTTTTTCTTTTTAAACTTGGCTAAAGCACAATCACAGGTGAAAGTGCCCCACATCTGTTGCGTGTCTGAACAATCACGAAATGGGACTGGAGCAGGTTAAATACAGTTAGCAGGAGCAGCACACCTTCAGTCGGTGAAGTTGGGGTGGGCTTCAACAGTAGCCAATCCAATAGTCTCCTCACACCCCATCTAAAAATAGTCCAGCTCCACATGATAACAAACTGACAGTTTTGTAATGGCTTGGCAGCAGAGTGCAAAATACATTTGGCAAGCATGGATGATGTCTCTTTGAAGTTAAATAACTGTTTCAGGCTGCGATGAAATCCCTGTTACCATGTTTCCTGTGTTAATGCATAAAGATTGTTTTTTATGCAGTTAGACCACAAATACAATTCAAGTACTTGTAGCACACTGAAATGTGTTCAATTATTTTCGTCTGAGCCTTTTACATAATAATCTCCAGTAATCCTGTTTTTTAATTATCCAGAGAGATGTGTTTGCTGCTCCCATTGAATTCTGCCACTTACTGTATGCTCTGGTTGTTTTAAAAAAGTTAACTTGGAAGTGCATAACATTTCAAAAGGATCTAAAATTGAGCAAAGGTGGTCTACGAAAGGGCATAAGTGCCTATATATTCTAAATATTGACACATTGCTCAATGCAAACCTTGTTGCTAATGTGAATGCTAGTGATTATCATTTCTTTTGATCACTGTCAACGGTAATGTAAACATAAGTGATTCACTGATTAAACACATAATTAAAAATGACTTACAGTTGCCAAACATGTGTGAACAAATTATCTGCACCTGCCAGGGTAAACTGTTTGAAGCATACACTGGCGTAAGACATTTTAAACAAATGTAACTGTCAAATCCGATGGCTGTTGATACAAGATATACAGTATTTGCACCAATGAAAAATTATTACGAACAGTATTCTGGTATCTGTTAACCTTTGCCCGCTGGTAATTAGTGCAGAAAGTGCGCATCAACATTTGTACAAGCAGGACACTGCTGTTCATTTTCACCTCAGGACCCAACAGATGTCAGCTTGATTTAAACCAAAATGCTTCTGGCAAGGACCGGTGAGCAGACCTGGATTAATGCTGGCATTATTCTGAATCATACGTATTGACTTTACAAAAGATGCATTTCATCACAGTGCGCCTTTTTAACCAGTTGATCCCGAGCCTGTTTTTCAGGCATCAGGCTCGAAAATGACATTCCCAGAACAATTGACTATATCTTCACTTCTAAAAATGGTTAAATGAATAATCTTTTTTCTCAAAGCAATAATAAACCTGTGAGTTCGATTTAGAAAAAGTCCTCGCCAGATTCCTGTCCTCCCACAGACTAACAGTAATGACTATAAGACATGTTTGACACTCTATCAGGTGAACTGCGTGTTTACATTGTAACATATCAACCCGATGATGTCATTTCATTTGTAACTAACTAACTAACTCAACTAGCTAGAACTAACTACTTTTTCCAGTTTACCAGTGAACAGAAACGTAAGTTAAAACATGTCCCATCGAACTAATATTACAATAGTTCAAACTTAAGGATGTTGAAAATCAGAGTGATAGGTAGTAAGTTCCACCAGATAGTGATATTCATTACAAAAAAAAAACCTGCCTGTGGAAGTATTAGAATGTAAAAAAAATGATACAAGCGTTAGAATTTAAATGAAATTTTATTTTTTTTTAGAGT